>NC_084820.1:52883455-53177219 GCF_958449725.1 Rosa rugosa | reverse complement strand
CTTTCGCTTTCCTTTCACTATATTTCTAAGCTTGGCTTATACCAGCTCATGGATCCCTTCGATTTGGTGCAAAAAGGTATTGCTCCGCTTCGGATCTTTCACTTGGCTTTGGGATTGATTTCGGTTAATCTTCGTTTTGGATTTTGTGCGTGGTTTTGTGATTTTTGGCATTGAATTTGATGAGATCTATTGAATTTGATTGGTTTTATGGCTGCGGATTTGGTTTCTGTGCTGCTCTTGTTTTTTTTAGCTTGATTTTGTTTGGATTTTCGGTGGAAAATTGGACTTGTTTTAATGAAGTTGGGAATTAAATTTTTCTGTTACCGTATCTAGCTTTGTTTGTTTGAAAATTAATATGTATTTTTTGTTTCAACTTCGGGGGGTTTAATCGGATTTGGAACTTTGCTTCTGTGGAGATTGTCTTATCTCTTTTGCACAGAATCTTGAAAAATGGATTGGTTTTCGGATAATTGTACTGGTGAAAGAATAAAAGGAATTTCGAAAGTGCTTTTGAAATTTGGTTTCATTTTTGCTATTTATCTCTTGAAGGTCAGTAGCTAATTATGCATTCAATACTGTCGAAATTTGATCATGCTTAGTAGCTTTAGCTGAGAAATTTTGGTTGAGAAATTCTGAGGGTCAGTACCTTTAGCCTCATGTTGTCACAGGTTTTGGCATGGGTAAGCTATAATGACCTTGTGTTGTTTATTTGTTTTGCAATTTGGTGGAGCTGTACTGATCCTAATTTGTTTGTTATTTCTGCAGGGCTCAGCAACATTTTGTTTGTAGGTCAGTAGCTATAGTATGATTATTAGTTTTGTATTGAGGGTCAGTAGCTTTAGTTTGTGTTTATGTTAGTTTTTTATGGTTCTTTGTTCTTGCAAGTTCATGGATTAGTTGCAAATTTTTCTGCTTGTATCTTCTACTTCCTTTCGTTTTTTTCTTTTCCAATTTTTATCTTGGAAAGAAATAGAAGAAACTATAGAGATTAGGCTCTAAGTTTAGTGACAGTTTTTATGTGTTTGAATGCTGTGATTTTTGAAGTGAAAGGATTAGAGTTGTAATCGCCAAAGCATTTTTGGGCACACTTTGTCATCCCTTATGCTCTGTGTTGCCGGTTGACTTGCACGATGGAGCTAATGAAAGCAATGCTGATGTGAGCAAACGCAAGAAGGTCAGGCTAGTATACTACTGGGGGTCAGTATACTACTGGGGATCAGTACACTACTGAGGGTCAGTATACTACTGGGGCTAGTATACTACTGGGGGTCAATATACTACTGAGGGTCAGTACTCCAGGAAATCCTGCTGGAGAAACTTCTTCACCATGAGAAGATGTGAAATTCAATGCAACTTGTATGTGCAAGCAGCAAAGCCAGAAATAAATGATATATTGTTCAAGTTTCATATTGTAATATTTATAAATAGTTTTTGGAATTATTAAATAAATGAGTTTTTATAAGAAAAACAAAGATGGAATATAGAAATATTATTTCTTCACAATGCTACTGACATTCAGCAATGTTAATTCACATTATCAAACTCAGAAGGGCAGATTCGTATATTACTTACCAATAGAAATAATTTCAAAAGTGAAGGAGTCTGACCGCATGTGCCATGAACAGTACCGCATGAGAATTTAAAAAAATAGGCCTGTTAATGGTAATTTATGAACTAAAAGTGTAGGTAGTGGTAATTTGCTATAATATAAACCATGGTACAACGAGTAATATGATAGAATCGGATGCCTAAAAAATCTAGCTAGCAATTATTATTCAAGTGAGGGACGGATTTACAATCAAAATATGGGATAAGTCAAATTATTTTTTGTTAAAATCTTTCGATGATTAGGCTGTAAGCGATCTGGGGACTGAGAAAAATAGGGATTGATATAGAGAAATGGAAGGTCAATGAGAGTTAGATTGAAGGTGGGAGAAACAAAAATTGAGCTACTGAAAAACATTTTTCTTTTATATGTTTGAAGTTGTCGAAGACTCGAAGATCTAAATATGTTTAATATATCTTTTATGTGGTGAGTAATATAGTAAGAGGTTCTGTACTTTAAATAAATTTTTTTAACCAAATTCAGCCCGCTACATTTGCACTCTCTTTTTCTTTTCTTTTATGTGGTCATTTGCACCGTCGGTGCATAGAATAATTTCCAGCTACATAAATCCGGCACTTTTACTTGGAACACTCGTTGCAACCACGCTTGCTTCTCAATAATAGTTTTGTCGAGCCAGCCACAAAATCCGCATGAAAAACTTGTAACGCCACCTATAGTACGAAAGTAGCACAATTTAGAGACATCATCATTGGACTTGCATGAAGAGTAAGACCCTCAAAACATAGAGCAAACAATACATGCATCGTCCTCATAGGCAATTAGGCGTTACTTTAAAAGAGTCACTATATAAGAAACCTCACATAAACTCGAACGACGGGCCTTAGGACCCAAAGTAAACTTGGGCCTCAGAGTTCAGAAAACCAATTGAATTAGGCCCAAATCCCAACCTGCATCGCGTCGTATTTTTATCTTCTAATCGAAACGATTTTAGGGCAAAGTCGTTCGATTTCCCGGATTCAAACTCGGAGCCCAAAATCCCAACCGGAGCTCGGAATTCTCAGCCTGAATTTGCCCGGCGAAGGTTAGTGCTTCCACCACTTTATTACTTCAACAAAATCACTCTCAGCTTTCTCCAATCTGATTTGCGAAGCCAACTCGGGGGGGGGGGGGGGGGGGGGGTTGCAGACATGGACCACCGCAAAGAGAGAATGAAGAGCGACTGCAAGAAGATCATGGACAGCATAAACGCAATGTGCTTCGAAAACCTAAACGACGAGCAGGTGCACTCGCTCGTGATGATGAGGGAAATCGCGCGCGGAGTTGTGGACAATCGAGTCGGGAAGGTCTCCAACAGCGACGTCAAGAAGGCTCTGTCTTCCAGCATTGAGAAGATGGTGAGTGCTTTTGATTTTGATTTCGATTTCGATTTCGAGAGTTGTTGTTAGGATTTGTGTTGAATTGGAATTGTGGTGCGGTGCGGTGCAGGTGGAGTCGTGTAGGGATGTGGTGAACATATTGGGGAGGATTTCGTGTGAGGGATTAGGTGAGGAGGAGTTTCAGAAGCTGGTGAGGATGAAGGAGATTGCAATGGGGATTGTGTTGAAACGATCCACGGCCGTGGCCGCCTTGGGTGGTGAAGAACAGGTATGAGTGTATGATATTGAGCTATAATGTGAGTTTCGCGTTTGGAATTTGTTGGTTTTCGTGGTTGTTGCTTATTTGATGAGTTTCGCAGGCTGATGGAGGCGATGATGTTGGAAGCGAGAAGGATATGTACAGTGGAGGAGTGGAAGTTGAGTCGAGGAGTGAAGATGATCAGAATGAGGTGCGGCAGGGCGTTGTGGATGGGGAGACACACACGTGGAATGGGTATGTACCGATTATTGAAGGGGCGGGAGAAGAGAGGAAGATGGTGGTGGATTATCATGAAGTGGTTTTGAGAGATGAAGATGCTTGGAATGTGGGGCGGGGAAGTGTGGTTGAGGGGATGAGGGATGCTGGCCATCAGGAGCAGAGTAGGAGGGTAGAAGGGTTGATGTTTGAAGATGACTGCCTCGTGGTGGTATCGGAGTTTGAAACTCAAGATGTGAAAAGTGAGGTGCAAAAATCTTGGTCACCGGAAACCCCTCAGATCCCTATTTCATGGCCTTCAGATGACGTGATAAACTTACAGTGGGTGCAGGACATGATGTTTAATATTGAGCAGTCTTCGTATGGTGGTGAGTCACCAATGAGATTTTGTGATTTAATTCCAGTTCCTTTGGTGGATAAATTAATCGACACAGCTACAAGTATCCTTTGCAAGGAGCCAAATTGTGTGCAAGTTGATTGCCAAGGAGAGGATTCAAGAGTTGTTGTAGTTGGCGACATTTATGGACAGTTTCATGATTTACTGCATCTCTTTGAACATGCCGGGTTGCCCTCTGACAACCAGTTGTATGTTTTTAATGGAAATTATGTTGACAGAGGAGCACGGGGCTTGGATGTCTTTCTCGTCTTACTGGCTTGGAAGGTAATATGAGGATAGTGATATGTGTAACTTTTTGGTTTCTTTTACTATACTTTTATAGGATGTTGTTAGTTAATCTTCGACGTAGAAGAATTCATGTATGACTTGTCATATGCTCATGGGCCTGCTATGATGGCTAAGTTGCATGGTATTTTCATTTCTTTTACGTTTTCTTTGCTATATGGTGATCTCGAGAGAGTTGCATGTGATCTTTATTTGAGATTTTTGAAGCATCTTACTGCACTTACTCTTGGAAAACAGTTAAGCAAAAGATTGTTTTCTTATGAATATCAGGAGCATGACTTTAATAGCATAGTTGACTTTATGTTCAAATGATTCATTTTCTTTTGTTTTATATTAGGTCTTGATGCCCAGTAGAGTATATCTACTCCGTGGAAACCATGAATCTAGATATTGTACATTTCTGTATGGTTTTGAGGAGGAGGTCAAGACTAAATTCGGTGAACATGGTGAATATGTCTATAATAAATGCCTCGACTGCTTTAAAGAGCTTCCTCTGGCTTCAGTCATAGCCAATTCTGCATATACCACACATGGAGGTCTTTTCCGGAGTATTACCTCTTCGAGAAAGTCGAAAAGAAAGAGGGAGGAAAGCCTTGAACTGGGTTCTCTAGAAGATTTATCTAAAGTTAAAAGATCTCTTATAGATGCGCCTGATGTAGGTCCGAATGTATTACTCACTGACGTACTATGGTCAGATCCATCAAAGCAAGATGGTCTAGTTGAAAAGACATTTCGAGAACGAGGTCTTTGGTGGGGTCCTGACTGCACTGAGGCTTTTCTAAAACAATCCAACTTGAAGGTAATATTTTCATTTACTTGCTTGTGAGTTCAGCCTACTTATTTTGTTACTTGCCAGTCTGCAATTGGCATTTCTCATTTTGTCATCATAGTTTCATACTAGATGTTATCTATTCACCAATTAATACTGCAGATTCAGAATTGGAAACTTAATGATATATCATGATACAAAGTATCATAACCGAATGCCATCCTCTACGATTAAGACATTCTTTTGCCATGCTTATTTTCTGGTTATTATGATCAGTTAGTTGTGCTTTTGTAACTTATATGCACTTATAGATCAATTATTAGCTAGTACTATGCATACATTATTAATATGGAAGTAAGTCAATATTTGACTTGAATTAGCACCTTTTAATATATCTTTTTGTTTATTTTCGGGAATAACGTCTGCATCTAGGCAAATTTTTTATTTTTTACTATCTTCGCTTCATTTTGGGAAAAGGATCACTTGCTACTTTCAGAAGGTTTAAAGATGAATATACTTCATTCTAAGATTTGATATTCTGGCCTTGTTGCTACAGCTGATCATACGATCACATGAAGGTCCAGATGTAAGGGAAGATCAAGATGACTTTGGTGACATGCTAAGTGGTTATAGTGTGGATCATGTAGGAGATTCAGGGAAGCTATACACTTTGTTTAGTGCTCCGGATTACCCACAGGTTACAGTTCCTTGCCGTTAGACTATTAATTTTCTTCTCTTCTCTAATAAGCTTAAGAAGTTGTGGACCTAAGTCATTAAATTTTCTAATATGCAGTGTGGTGAAAAGAGATATAACAACAAAGGAGTCTATGCTGTATTGAAACCTCCTAATTTTGAAAGTCCTTCATTCCACTCATTCAAGGATGTAGGAAGGCCACAGGTATGGGTTAGACTATTTTTTAATATTTATTAGTTTTCTTTGTTTTCTGAGAGAGAAAAGGAGGGAGAAGAGATTAAAATTAGAGAACAGTAAATACTAAATAACTCTGGTTTTCAGTGACACGTCATAAAACATGGGATCTTAGAAGTGAAGTGCTATATCATACTAGGACATTTGTGTCACTTAGGATTTAAGAGGCTACTTGAGCTGTTTACAAGTGCTTGACTCTAGCTTGCTTAGAACATGTTCATTGGGCACAGGCCTGGGTGAGGACCAATACGTTTTTCTAAAACCCAAAAATGTTTATTACTTTCATTTATATCTCTTCTACAATTGATTTGGTGGAATTTGTTCTCAGGCCGATGCTGATGGAGATAATGATCTGGTCATTGTTGATAAACCAAGCTCAGTAACATCGGTAAGTTGGTTATAAATTTATAGCTAGTGGAAATTTTTCTTTCTTTTTCTTTTTCCACATTAATATGTCATTGTGATCACTATGAGTTTGCTGCTGCGTGTTCAAATAATGTTATTTCAATTGCGCTTGTTATTGGTAGAAATAGACAATGAAGGGATGTGTATGGTCAAATACTATCTTACATTCTCATTCCTTCTTTCAACTGATCTAGAGAACAGTTTTAGTGATATGCATCTTATAACATAGAAATATCCACCGTGTTACTTTGTCTAGAACATATTTTCAGTGTAGAATCCACCTAGAAGTAAAGGTTTTTTGTGCCCTTGGTTGTAATAGTCAGTTTCAAATTGACCAAGACCTTAGAAAGGCCCTTCAATAAAACATCGTGTGCGTCCCTCTCCTGGTTCATCTGATTAAGCACTTCTATAAATATCAGCTATGTTCATGTGCTCGAGTGAGATTTTGATATCCATTAATAGGTTTCATAGCTCTAAATAACGTTTAACATATACAATGTCTATTTGTTTTTATTGTATTGCATCGGCAGCCTGCAACTGGTGCCGCTTCTTTGTCTCTAGCTTCTGTTAGTTCTGAGGTTGACTTCAAGACGTTAGGCATTTCTAACCCCCCTTCTTCAAGTGTTATGATGGGGGATGGTGCAGGCGGCACTGAACTTGTCCAAGTTCCGAAGGCTCCTGTGGTAGAAGGATTGCCTCTGCCTTCGGAGTTACAGGTGGTGGATGTTTCAGGTTGCGATTCTTCCTTTATTAGCAGAGGTCTAAATTAATGGTTCTCACGCAGGAGCCTCACAAGGCTGCTTACAAGTACTTCTTGGAGCTTATTGCTGGCCTGAAGCATATGGTTTCAACAAGGGTGAGTAAGCTGCAATTCACCCTTTGTGCTTCTTTCACTTAGAAACTGACGTTATTTTATCAAGCAGGAGGTTCAGACCCGGCCCATGAATGAGCCATGCAAAAGTGAGCTCGACATATAGAGGGGATGTAACGGGTTGAGGTAAACTTGAAGCCAGGAAGTAGACATGACATGCTATGAATGAATAAAGAGAACAGTCACTATGAACAAGAGCTTGTATCCAATATTATTTCTGAAAGAGAAATGCACAGGAAGGAGATATGATTAACATATTGGCTGCCGACGCTTGAGAATTGTATTTAGATTTCCTAGCTTTCAGAAAGAGGTCCCTAAGCAGGTTCTAGCCTACCAGTTACAGTTACTAAAAGTGCAATATATGGATGAGAGATCAAGCAAGCCATGCTGGTGCAAAGGTCCACCATGTTCTAGTGGGTGAATCAAGAAGCTACTAGACGTTGAGAGGCAGGTCGAGGGATTGAAGTTTGCCTTTACTGGTGCACTGGTGTCATATGGTATTGGTATCCAAGCATTGCACCCACCATTGCTCGTGAAGATCTCATCGAATTGGAAATCTTCCACGCCTATTGAAGTCTCCTGCAACAACAAAACAGAACTCGTTTTAAACTCTTCAAATCTTAGTTAACTTGGTCCCTCTTGGAGGATGTAAGATGTTGAATACAGGTTGACTACCTTTCTTTGCATGGTCAAATGTGGTTATCCAAACAATTGCTTACCAGATTGATGCGAACAATTGTGATTGTTTAAAGTTAAATTCAGTCTCAAAATGTCATCACTCAGTTTCTTGAATCCGCTCCCTCTCTCTCTCTCCAATTTTTTTTTTCTCAATGTTTTGGTCAATGTTCCAAGGATCATTGAACTTCACAACTAAATGCACTGAAAAAAAAGAAGGCAAAATCAAAGAAAAGTGGAAGTAACCCCATCAATTAGACCTTTGGTCTGTGTTCAATATTTTCCTTCTTCCAAAAAACATTTAGTATTCAACAGTTCTAACATCCATCAATAATTCTCTAGCAACACCCAAAATTTACCAATCACAATGCTCAAAGATCTACTCATATAAATATGAATATGAATATAGATATAACTTGAGAAAACCTAATGACAACCAAATTAATACTGTTATAGTCCATCTATCTAACACTAATGAGAGCACTTCCTTGCAACCAAATGCATTTGCCAGAGATCCCGAAGAGCATGTTTCATCTGATTGCCAAAGCTGCTACATCTTGTGTCACTTACTTTGGCCGCCCACTCAGGTTAGATTATCCTCCCTCCCTCTTTCGCTTTACAGGATTCTTACACCTACCCTTTTTTGAATTTCCAACGACATCATTAAAACATGTTTGCAATGTGCTCTTGACTTCAGCAAGCAACTTCCTATCTTGGGAAACCATCTCTGCCATTGGCAATGAATCAGCTATATTTTCCATGTCTCTCATAGCACTAACCTGTAAAATAATTAATAGTGAAACGTGAGTATGATTTTAATGATTATTAAACATTATTGGATAAATACGCTATGCTTACCATTCTCTGAAACTCGGATTCTAAAGATTCAGGCCTTCCAACATATTTACGAGTAATATTCTCATACCACTCCATGTACTCGCTTTCATCCGCACCTTCCTCGTCTTCCAGAATATAGAAACCACGCTCTAACCATTCCCTAATTTCTGAGCGTATTTTCCCTTTCAGTTCCACCTCCATCTCCTTTGAAAAGTCTAATCCCTGATCAAGAGCAGGAATCTTCCTCTCCCATTTCTGAGGATGCTCTGGGATAGGTTGAAGCATGCCAAACTGCCTAAGGCAACGATCAGGGAGGTGCCTTTCTGCCTTACCAAAGCATATCAACATAGTTTTTGATGTCCGTAAAATTAGATTACTGTTTATATCTTCAGGTATAACTGTAGAATCCAAATCTTTGTATGGATACCACTTAACCTGTATGTCAACACCATATCAGTTTTCATCATCACTATCCAAGAAAATAATACTTCCTACAAAATTACAACAGACAAACATGTATATGGACTTACATCATAATGTTGAAGGGAATCCAAGGCCTTGCGGTAGGCAATTATGTTAGTTTTCGATCTTGTTCCACTAGATCGTCCTTTCCACCTAAGAGCAAATGGAAAACAACCCTGGTTTGGCTCTTCATTGAACTTTGGTTGGCCAACATTCAGATGATAATAACTCCAACACTGCAATGGAAATTTCTAATCAGTTGATCCAATACTTTATCTGAAAGTCATTGTGGCAGAGAAAGCTGTCCATATCTCCCTAGGAGAAAAAAGCATTTTATATATGTTACCTGCAGTAGTGTCAAAGAGCCACTAATTGTGCCTTGAGATTTAAGGGAAGCGTTACCAAGAGCTCTATAGAGGAACGCCAATGCTGCTGCACCCCATGCAAATCTTCCAGCTTCATCAAAATTCTCAAATAGTGTGAGAAATGAAACAGAGACTTTATTCCCAGTAGTTGTGGAAAATATTGTACATCCCACAAGATATAGGAGGTAAGCCCGCGTATGGCGCGCCGTCTCTTCAACTGATGCATTGTCAGGACATTTGGAAAAGAATTCTCTCAACCAATTTAGCTTCAACATTCCCCCATTTAGGTCCTTTGGTACTTTCCCCAGTAACTGTTCACACACTATGCTGGGTGTCCTCACTGTAGGGCCTATAACAGGATTTCCGTCAACTGGTAGCCCCAGTATAAGTGCAACATCTTCAAGTGTTATAGTCATTTCTCCAACAGGCAAATGAAACGTATTTGTTTCTCTCCTCCACCTCTCAACAAGGGCCGAGATAAGTGAATTGTCAAGAATAATTGTCGGAATTGATCTGAAGTACCCAAATCCAGCCTTCTCCACCAACTCAATTTGTTGAGGCGTGAGTTTCCAGTGCTCAAGCATTGAAGTGTGTTCATGACATCTAAGCACACCACGCTCCTATAAAGTTTCAATTGATTTATCAGCATACATGATGATCATACAAGTACCCAAGAAAAAAAGACAAGTTTCAGAAACATCAATGACAGAAGTACTTGTGTAACCTGTCCATCCCAAATTGCTGAACTGATATGATTGTCTTGATCGTAAAGTAAAGACTTATCAATTGGTCCAGGATCCACATGTGACTCCATTTGGGTCACTACTACGAACAACCCTAAATTCAGGAAAGGTAAACATCAACTTAAATTGTACAAATAACCAAGTTTTTAACAGCAATAAATTTTGTGGGATGTAGAAAATAACAATTGGAATGGAAAGGTTTGCAACTAAATTACTACAAATGAGTTCAAAGTTTGGCTTTGTGGCTTCAACTCAGGTCATTTGCCTAAGGTTCTTTACCCCTCTGTTCTCCATTTCAAACTTTATGCTCTACTACTTCAAAATTGCTGGGCAAATTCATTTATAAGAAAACAAAGGGCTGCTGCTTGCATTAAAAAAAAAAAAAAAAAAAAAGTGGTGGAGCCAACTATAAGATTCAACTATATCACAAGTAAGGCTATTTGGACACAAAACGACAAAAACAAAAGTAGTATGTCAACAAAAGGAAAAGATTGATCAAAATGGATAATGTCACCAAAAGTTGAAGGTTCATTGATATTGAACAAATGGGAGCCATAGGAACTCCTCAACTCCTTTACTCTCCTTTTCTTCTAGGGAACAAAAGCTTTTTGATAAATATTGTGGCTTGGAGACACCAATGTGAATTTTTCTGATTGCAAAATGAAAAGAATAAGTCGTTTCTCTTCAAACAAATAGTGCAGGGCAATTATATTCAAACTCCAAAGCTCATGACTTTAGAGAATTCTTAAATTAAAAAAAAAAAAATAGTAGAAATTGAAAACTTGAAAGCTTAAGCCATCAACATAAGCATCAACCCAGATTATCACTGACTCTAAACTCAACAAACCCAAAAATTTTCAGCCAAAATAGGAAAAATTTATTGCTCTTCATGAAATATGATAAAAATGAAATCTTCACGAAACAAACAGAAACAGTGGGAAATTGTAAACAGAAATTACAGCAAAAATTTCCTGACCTGAGATTGATTGTGTGGCGAAATTAGGGTTTTCTGATTGGATCAGAAATCATAGGAGGAAGAAGATGAAGAAACCCAGAAAACGACGACGGTGAAGGTGTCGTCCAGGTTCAAAGAAGCTTGGAGATGGGGGGATGTATCGACCAGAGTAGAGTCGTTTTCGTAATGTTTGTGAGGCTTCACGGCGATGGCTGTCGTAGTCTGCTCAAAACCATCCGACGGTGATAATTAAGGAGTCGTGTGTGTCATTTATGTTAGGTTATAATAAACGACAATCGAAATTCTGTTTTTTTTTTTTTTTTTTTTTGAGATGAATGAGAAATTTATGGGACTAAGTTGAATTTACCTTATTAGTAAAAGTAAGTTTATAGGCGGTGATGGTTATATTTTGCAACTTTTCATAGAGAAAATTTTAGGAATTACTTTTGAACAGTAAAAGAGAAAATAAACATGTTTCAAGAAAAAAAAAACAAACAAACAAACATTTTCCCCTGAAGGTAAGCAAAACACATCAATAGCATTTTGCACCTTGTTGAAAATTGAATTTGAGCTCTAAAACTGAAAGTAATTAATCACCTCAATCACCATTTAGATATTTACGTACACGTATGAAAATAAAAGAAATGACGTTTCGTGGTGTTTATTAACACAAAAGGAACAAGTAGTTAAATGAGTTCACATTAAAGTAATTATTTAAGTTTTTATGTGGTGGAGAGGAAAAGTGCACCACATTGGGTGTACCATATTGAAGCCACTAAAACCACTTGACGTAGCATTTTATGTGCTAGTTAGACATTGAAATGGTGAAAAGAGCAAATCATACATCACTATTTAACCATGACAAGTACATCAGTTCTCATATGATGTGGTTTAGACATGCTTCAACAAAATATAATTCATCTACTGAACTATCCAATAGACTAATACGCCATATCATGAATTCTTAATAAACACAAATAGGGATAACCTTTTTTTTATAAAAGATAAAAGATAAAAGAGGCTTGTTTTCCCGGAAACGGCAATAGATAACTTCTCGTGCTCCATCACAGAGAAAAAGAACCAGAAATGCTTTTGAAACTCTCCCTAAAATCGGCTCTTGGCGTACATTGTTGCGGAGAAAGAGAAATTCATAAAGGCCTAGGGCAATAATTATACATCCATGGATTAGGATTACAAAATTGTGACGAGAGCCAGATTAATTGAACGTAATTTACATCCTTTCGGAAAATGAGGATGCCAATTGGAAGCAGACTGGAAGTGCATGCACATCCCAGGGGGTTTTGGTATTCCAAACAAACTAGTTAAGAATTTGCAATATGAGCTAAATTCTTTACCATAACCATGGGGAAACAACATATATAGGAAATAAATATTTATGATGGTAAGCACACACATCCACATTTCATTTTAGGGTGGCAATACGTGTTAGCTAGCAAGTCTTTTATGTGGCGTGTTATTTTGTATCTTAGACTACATATATAGGATGGATCTAGAGTTGATGTTTCATAAATTTGAAAAAGTTAATCCATCGTCTACACGTATATGATGTCTATAGCATCAAAGGGAAAGGAAAAAAAGGAACTGTTAAATGGTATATGAATGAAGTTGATGCTCAAAGTTAGCATGATGCTGACCATTATATATTTCGCATGACATTTCTTTTGAGAGTATTTCATGACTTTGTAATTTAAGTAAGGTCATCCATGACATATATAGATGTAAATGGCAGTTCTGTGTCGAGATTTTGTATGTAGGTATTAGGCATCGTTATAGTTCCTTATGGTTACAGTTGATTGTCATCACACTAATACATACGCATTATTTTGTTATGAAGATATTGAAGTAAATTAATATGTGAAATTATAAAAGCTAAATTTAGTTGTGACTGAATGGTTAGAAATTCTGCATAGTTTTATCATTGTTGAGGTTTAAAAGTCACATCTTCCAGCTAATTAGAAATGCTGTAGCTGTTCCTGTTTCACTTACATTGGTGTAAGCATTAGGTTTGGCTTATAGGTGTTCTGTACATGTGCTTGTTTCACGTACATTGGGGTAAGTATTAGGTTTGGCATATAGGACTTTTGCTGGTGAGGATTCCTTGTTTGACCTACCCAAAGAAATGCATTTCCTAACATCCGAAGATGGAATTATGTCTAACGCTGAATTTTTTCATTGTTAAAAAGTTTCAAAGATTCTGTAACTGATTCTTTCTTAATCGTCTTTAAATGATGCATATCTTTTGTGATAATATCATTAAAATGCTACTGCATTCAATTTGATTCGTGGTTGATTTATTCTATAAACATGATTTTACCTTTGAAATAAAAAACATGTGATTAGTCATCAACACAAACACAAATGGAATGGAAAGATTAAAAAATTCATGATAAGTCGCAAAAGTTTTTCTTACAACTGTGACCAGAAAGGAGGAAAATGGCTGCTTGAAATATGCAATAATATAGATTTTTTCTTTGTTGGATCTCCTCTTGTCCTTTCAAAATTTCAAAAACAAACTAAACAAAACCATATTTATTGAAATTTCTTGAGATATCTCGAATTAAAAAACTAGAAAGAAGAAGTGCCATCAAGTTTGGAGATAAGGGGTGACTAATACACCAAGGTTGGTCGGAAATTAAAATTGAAAGTGACTCTATCCTGTTACTTGTTGTCCTTAATAGAGGATTTGAGGATCTCTCTGAAGTTGGTCGAGTTCTAGAAGATTGTAAAGCATATATGTTTGCTTTTCAATTTATCCGTCCATATATTCTGTGGTTTCATTAATCTAGGTTTGAGGGCAGTCGCACCGACCCTTATTTCACAAAAAAAAAAAAAAAAAGCGCCAATTCTGAGTACAAAACTGAAGCAGGGGGTAGAATATAGTTTTGGTGCCACGTGCCTAACACGTGGGTTGGAACTAAACAGGCAAAGCAAAGCTCAAAGCTCAAAGCCTCGAAGTTGCCTTCGAATTTCAATTTCCCACTCTGAGAGCCTAGGCTATGGAAATCGAAGTTGAAGACCGCTCAAAACTTGTAGTGGAGAAAGGTCAAAAGGCCGTGTTTGGAAGAGGAAATGGGTTCAACACCACAGACCGAACAGTTTCTCGCCGTCATGTTTTGTTCGAACTCCAGCACATAAACGCGACCCAAACAGAGCCCAGAATCTCATTCGAGGTTCTGGGGAGGAACCCCGTCTGGGTCCGGAGCCAGAAAGACGGGGAAGTCAGGGTTTTCAGAAGGTCGGAGAAGGGTGAGCTGGCCGCCGGTGATTGGCTCTGCGTGTCTGGGAAGAGACCCATTTGGTTTAAAGTGAGAAATGTTGGGGTTGAAGAGGAAGTTAAGAGGGTTTTGGAGAGTGAGAGTGAAATGGCTGAGGGTTTGCTAAATGGGTCTGAATGGGAAGGCGTTGATGTTTCAGGCATTGACCCTGTTAAAGGTTTGGCTCTAAATTGCTTCATGGTCTTGCTTGTTTGAGAAAAATGATATATTGAATCAGATGAATGTTTTAGATAGCTTTGTTTCTTTGGATTCTTTGTTTATTATAATGATTAAAGAATTGTGCAATTACTTTGAGGGACTGTTTTAGGTGGGAGACTGGTGGAGAGATGAAATCTTGAATTTGTGAACTGTCACTGTTTTGGGAACTTTTGGTGTTTATATGTATCTCTACAAGATTCTTGTTGTTCTGTGTTTAATTAGTTATGAGGCAGTAAGGCACTGCTGATTTGTAATGAAATCTGATGGATTACGGAACAGAATTCTTGCGTAATTTCATGCATTTATTTTGAGCACTCTGCCACTCTGGCATTTGGAAGCGCTTAGTTAGTTAGTTTATCAAGTATTGAAGAATTGTGTTCAGTTTAGCTTTTGGAAACATGAAATGTGCATTATTGTCTAGGAAATGAAGCCTGGATTAAGTTTTTCAATCTCCTGTACTATCTTTGTTAATGTCACTGTGACAAAGATCCACACTTCTACAGAGTACAGACTTTGCTGTAGACTATAATGAGTACTGTAGCTGTTAGTTTTTTCCTTGATAAATTGATAGTAGCTAAGACTTGGATTTCAGTTGTTGTGTTTTTCTTCTTTATTGCTCGTGATATTGAGAATTCTCAATTATGCTTATGACGATATCGTACTCTTTATGGGATGCAGAGTTTGGTTTCGTTGTAATGGGGAATGAGTTTGATCAGTATCCCAAGCAAATGATTTGCGATGTAAAGAACTGGAACTGGTTTCTTGAGGAACCTAGAAAAGAAAGCGACGATGATGAATATGAGGGAAAGGAAAGGAGGGGTGGGAGGAGAAAGAGGAAAAAAGGTGAAGAAAACGATAATGAAGAGTGGACAGGGGATGGTGAAGCTGATGAAGAGCTTGTTGCAAAACTTAGAAAGGTAAATAAGCCAAAATATTCTACAAGATCGAAGGCCCATAGTGAACCTCAGAAGAAAGCAAAAGGTAGTAAACATTCTGATCAAAAGAAGACGGCTGCTGTGGATGAAGAGGGCATAAAAGACGATGACAAAGATGAAGACGAAGATGATGAAACACTTGGAGGCTTCATTGTCGGTGAGGACGACTTGGAAGAAGAAGAAGACCCTGAAGGAACTGATGAATATGAAGAAGAGGAGGAATTTGTTGAAGAAGAAGATGATGATGATGATGAATGAATGAATGAAGTAGATGATTGATGCATGCAGCAAAACAGTTTTGATTTCTGAATGTTGCATAAGATGTGTAGCTGCTGACACTTTTTGGTGAATACTTATTTTAACTTCCAACTTCTTGTAATTAGTAGCTGTGTCTGTGTAGTACAGTAAATCTGCTTTTGCTTTCTGTAGTCAAAATAGGAAAATATAGCATCATGTACCTTATGTTTTCTAGCTGGTAACTTTTTATGTTGTTTGTGTTCTGTTGGGGTTGTGTTGCACACTATGTTAAGCAGACACTAGTTAGTGTTGTATTAAGCAAAATCTTTTTTTGGCCAAGTATTAAGCAAAACCCTCAATATCAAGGTTAGTAGCTAAACTTAGGTCAAACAATATACTTGGCCCTAAACCCTAATGATAACTAAGATCATTTTAATGTGTTATTTTAGATCAAGTCAAACAATATAATTTATGTTAATTCAGTCCATCTCTTAGCAACATGACATTAAAAATAACATATATTACATTATGCCATTGTTTCTCTCCAATTTGACACCAAAATCTCTCCCTCTCTGAGGAGAGAATCTTGCGTAGGGCACCCGCACGGGACACGTGGTAGGGAGGACCAATCATTGCCCAGCAGGGGGTGTTTTGGGTATTTCACTTTAGGGAGCACGGGCAGTTTCGGAAAAGATGGAAAATTTGCTTGCTTCTGATTGGATGGCCGTAAGGCCACGTGGTGGGGAAACCCCCACCTAAGTATTTGTCCTCTCTGGGACCACCTCGCTCGACACCATGTCCTTCATCACCGATACCGAGAAGGATAAGGAGTAGTGGATCTACTCAATCAGATGCAGAAGCATCACTAGAACCAAACCTAGGTTGCTCGCCATACCTCCCCCCATTAGCAATGATAGGGTCGCCGGATCCGCTTAACTTATTTTCCTCTTGACGGCGTCGTCTTGGAGCGAGCGCTTTAGAGATGTGGTCATGTGGGTGTTCTACCTGATCTCGCTGCCCCTGACCTTGTAGGTGTTCTACCCTGATACGAGACATTACAGAGTTCGTAGTATTTGTGAGGCGAAAGCCTTGAGGTTTGGAGGTCGAAGAGCATTTGAGAGCGTCTCTGAGATTGTTCGAATCTTGATAAAAAATGATATTGAATTAGGTTTCGGAGATTATGAATTGTATGAATCTAATAGAAATAGGATTAGGAAATGGGAGTACCAAAGCTCAGATGCATGTAGAAGGCGTGGTGTTGAATGCCGAAGATTTCTTTTACCAGCCATTTGTCCTTGTCTCTGATTCCTTTTAGTATCAGTTGATAGGAGCATAAAATGCGACGAATTTATAGTTTAATCCTTTACACTTTTGCTTAGTTATTTCGTTAAAAAGATCAAACTAACTTTGTTATTTTCTTAGGAGGTTTGTGGATCAACCATGGAAAAATAGGAGCTCAATTGTGGCAAGTTAAGGCTCAGATGTATAATACTGATGCAAAAGATGAAGGACAACCATTTATGTGGTCAGAAACAAGAAGGGAAGCTTGTGGAAAACTTCGTGCAAAACAGTTGCTGAGAAGCAAAATATGAAAACTGGAATCTGCCTTATTTTCTTCTATATTTGGACCCCATTTTGAAGATATTTTGAGTGCACCATGGCAGCAATTCTTGACTACATGTGAAAACCAGATATTTCACTACAATAAAGCCAAATCAAGTGATCATAATAGTCAAGGATCAAGTCAGAAACGTTGCACAAAGTAGGCATCCTGATCAGCTTTCCACCTTCAGTCTTATCTATGAAGCATATTGGAGCTGTCTTTTGGAGACTTTGTTGGAAAGTCTTTTGGAAGGATATTGTTTGGACGTCAATAAATGATATCATAGGGCATTATAGGCCTAAGAAACGTTCAGAAAGATAGCTACAAGGTCGGTGTACAAGCCCATAAAATTGACCAGAAGATAAGGAAAATCTGGAAATTTCTGACAGACCTTATCTTGAAGGTTTTTCAAGGCTGCTTTTGGGCAGCAAGTTGAGGGAATTTTTAGAAGATCTTTATACACTCTTAAAGATCAACATCAAGGCTGTTATCTTGTTAAAAATCACATTCAAAGCTGAAATGAAACCGAGTTAAAAGAAGGGCTAAAAAGGCAATCCTAAGTGAGGCAGATAAGGAAGTCACCTTCCTTATCTCTTGGCAGTTGTTTTGAGGCTTCTTGGGGATCCTTTGCTGAGTTATACACGTTTTATATGAGCTGTTAGCATGTTTTATATCAGCTGTAAAGGATCTACAAGTCAAAGAATTCAGCCTAAGAAGAGAAAATCAAATAGAACAAGTAAACAAGCTTGGCCTAATTGCAAGAGTGCCCTTGAAACTTGCAACTCCTACATAAAGGGGCCTCCTTCCATGTTTTATAAATAGAGTGACCAACCACATACAGACCAGATCACATAAAAAAGAACCAGAGACACACCAAAGAAGAAGAAGAAGAAGAAGAAGCAAGACTGCAAAATCACACCAGAGACGATCGATCACTGTTTCTCAAAGATCGATCATTGATCGTATTTTTCCCAATTTCTGATTTTTGTTGTCTTCCTTTCTCATGAACTCCTTTGTGTTTTTGATTCCAATTATGTGTAACTAAATTTCCAGTAGCTAGGGAGCTGTTGAAGCCCCTAGACATGATCCATAACATGCTTTGATTTTCGGTTTGTTTTCAATTAATAAAGTTGAGGTTTTGTTTACCAATTTCTCATTGATGAATTCTATGTTTGTATGCTTTGGAGGACTACTTAGTATGCATGCTAGGGTTCTAATACTTTGATGGTTTGATGCCTGGATCAATAGTTGGATTCCTCAAATTATCTAGAGAAGTAATTGGTAGTTTTCACTAGCAAGTAAACAAAATCCTAGGTTTAGCAAGGCTCTAAGTTATTTGCGATGCCTAGTGATTGCTCAAACTCTTTTCAAACTTAATGATCTCTGCATGTTTAATCTAATAAACGTACCTTTAGGTTGCATTGCTTGGGAATAGTCTAGGTGTAGAGCACTTCCTGCCTTGCGTACAAGGTAAGAAAGAGTAATAGGTTGTGTTCAAGCGTACCGAGCCAATCTGAGTATCTTCAACTAAGTTAATTGGTGATAAATTGGACAAAGTGTGTTGTGTGTTATTGTTGGGGGTGGATACTTCCTTCCTAGCTAGTTTCATTATCTTGATCTCAACCAACTTCAAATCTGCTTCAATTTCATTTTTCTTTCTGTTCTCTGTTTTTCTGTATTTTATTTCCATAGCAAATCAACTCCAAAATTCACCAAATTTTGTGTGCTAGACTCTTTACGTGTCTAGTATATCTCTGTAAATTTTCGTATTTTTCTGGGTTGTTTTAGTTAGGTTTTTAGTTTGTTTTTCTACTGCGGTTCAGTAGGAGCTGCAGTCACGTTTTTGTGACTTTTGTTGAAGCCTTTAGTTTATCTTAATCCTCTGCGGGAGACCCTTATTTCCCTATATTACAATCGACATATTTGCAGGAGAATAAGGAAAATCAATAGCTTTAAAAAGAGCTATCATCAGTCTCTCTCTTCTTTCTCTTGGTAAATGAAGGTTGAATTTTGGATCTGTGAGATGAGTTTTAGTCTATGATCTAGCTTCATAGACTGATAGTTGATACAATCACAAATTCATTTTATCTTCTCTTAATTCTCTAAGGGCTTCATCATTTCTCTCTAGTTCAGTATGTGATCTTCTTTTCTCTTCTTCCGAACTGAGTTTGCCTTCCCTTAGTTTTCTAAGTCAATGACTTTAACTGTGACATGCAATATGACATGTACTGTAACATCAACTGTCACTTCAAATTACACAATATGAATTCACAGTTCATGTCATAGTTTATTAGTTCATGTCACAGTTCATGTCATAGTACATATATGTCATGTCATAGTATGTCGTTGACCATGTCACTTTTCGATGCCCCATATGTCAACTTCAATAAAGAAAGCAAAACTTTCATTCGATGATCAAATGAAACAAGGCAAGTGTTTGGGCATGGATTCCATGATGGAACTCAAACAGAAAGACTTGGGCATGGATTCGTTTTCTTGCTTGGAGGTAAGGAATGGATTTGAGAGTGATGACGGTGGACATGGTTGGGCTGTGCCGGAGGTGAAGGAGAGTATAGGTGGTTTTGGTTGTGGGATAAGAAGCCACGAAAAAGAAGAGAGGGATTGATTTGAAAAAGGGTAAAATTGGAATGAAAATTTTGACAAATATATAAAAATGACCTGATTTAACATTATTTTTAAAATGTACGTTGTGGACTATTTTAACATGGAGAAGTTTGAGAGTCTGCTAAAAAGAGAACCAACAAGACCAAGATAGCAACTACCTCTGAGGAGGCCAGTTGAAAAGAACATGTGAGATCCAGCAAAGGACCAAAGAGAGGTACTGATAGGAAACACACTATCTTGTTGCATCACCAAGGCTCCGTTTGGATAGCAGGAAATCATCATATGTAATAAGAATTAATTTCATTTTCCATTTAGAGATGCCGTTTGGTTGTAATTAGAGATTAAAAAGGAAATAAAAAATGAGGATCTGACTGGCAATTGACTCCCTCATAAAGCCTTAATAGAATTACCTAGTCAGGGGTGGTATTCTAATTATATTTTCCATTGTCAAAGGAAAAATTGCATAAATTATCCCTCTAAAAAAATTATATTCCCCCGCCAATATTACTTATAAGTTGAGGCCATATTTGTACTTTAATTTTTTTTTTTTTTTTTTGAAGAATATCATGTCGATATATTAATATTACTTAGGCCAGAAATGACCATTACATATCCTCCCTCTACCATCTCTGGGCAGATAAAGAGTTTGTGGTAAAACCACAGCGATACATAGATTAGGTCCGATCATTTGACGGTACCCATGCTCACTTATTCAAGAAAACCTATTTAACTATGGACAGTAATGCATAGTAATAGGCAAGCAAATTCGAAAAAAGACTAACTAAATAATGGGTAAAGAAACCCATTAGTTATTCTGGACCCAAGAGAGAGCAGACCCAAAATCAGTTCCATAGCCCTAGGCCCAACCATCAGCCCACAAAGCCCATCAAGAACAAACCCTAGCTGCCTCCAAGTTGTTCTTGCCGCCATCAGCAACATTGGCGCTGTCCGACCAAGCATCCATGTCGACCAATTCGAGGGTAGCCACACATCCACCTCCTTCGTCGAACTTCCCAAGGTCTGGGCTTGGATTTGAGCCCAAAGACATCCTGACCACATGCTCTTTGATCTGGATACCCAAACTCTTTTGCGCTCTATTTGCAGCTTCAGCAGTATCTGCAACTCCGGCCACGACCAATCCGCAAGCGCAGCATGATGACCAATAATGTCGCCACTCATGGACATCGCAGAGGAGACCCTATCATTGCCAAGAAGAATCGACCTGATAGATGGAGTACAGGCAGCTGCAGCGACGAGATTGATGGCCTCCACGGGGAGAGTACGAGCGGCAATGAAGTCTCCGATGGAATGAATAGTATCCCCCTTGGGTTTGGCTTCGTTGGCTATATCAGATGATTCTGTCAAGAAACGCAGGCCATCGTCTGGGTTTAGGAGAAACCAAGCAATCTGTCGGCCATTGACGGGCAAGAGACTCGGCCATGGCCAAAGCCGACCATCACAGTCGCTAGAAGATGCAGGGGACCATGTATGCCTAGGACGATCAGAGGAAGGTGATAAACGAAGTTGTTCGGAATTGGGATGGCCAGATCCATCATTGTTGTCACCGTAGGACGGTGGCGATGCTAGGATGAGCGCAAGTGTGAGCGCCGCTAGGGGGAATAGAGTGCTAGGGTTTCTCATGGGAAGATTGTAGGGTTTACCCCTCTAATACATTTATTTGTACTTTAATTAGTAAAAGGGTGTTCTTAAAAATTATAATTTTATATTTCATTCTTACGACTTATCAATTAAGAATGGAAAATAAGATCACGCAACTAAAAAAGGAGGCCTCCAGGGAATTCGGAGCGACCTCGATAGTGAAACCTAGGGTTTCGATTGCTGGCGGCGGTGATCTCTCGGTCCCTAGACTAGGCAGCGACGGCAAGGGCACGGAGCGGCGGTGTAATCCTCTGGATTCGTCGGCGGAGCTGTTTTCAGATCGATTTTTCGGCGGAAAGTTTGAGACGCTAAGGGCTCCGATTTGGGGCGGGTTCGACTTCGATAGTTGAGGGTGCAGACTGGGGGGTGGAGAGATCCTTCTCGTATCTGGTTTTGAGTCGTCGAAGGTCTTTTGCGACAGCTGCAACAGAGGTTGTTTTGTGCATTGGGGCGGCCGTTTCTTGGTTTTGTAGAGGTCCAGGAGATTCCTCTCTAGATTCGACAATGGTAGAGAAGCGTAGCTGGCCACCGGACTGGTGATCAGAGGCTAGTCCCTCGACAGGTTGCTGTAGGCGGGTCTGGGGAGGAGGGGGAAGGAGATGGGCTATGGCTTTGGGCCTTCGTCTGCCCGGGCTGCCACTTGTGGCCTAGCTGGGCTAGCCCACTCTCTTTCCTCTTTCCTTGGTTGGATTGGGCCTGTTTGTGGGCTTTTGGGAGAGTAATTCTCTAATTTTGTTTTAGTTTTGAATAACTGAGCTTGGCTCAGCTCTTACTCTATTCTGCTTTGGATCGTTGCTGTGTGCCGACTTATGAGTAATGATGTACACCATTGTAGGTCTTAGGCGTCTTTGCTTGTCATGTTAGTTGCTTTGATTTAGGGTTGGATAGCTGTAGGGTTTTTTTACTTTCTGCATTTTCTTTTTTAGTTTGGTTGCTCTGCGCTATGCAAGCCGATTTGTACTTCGAGATGTAATATGAGGGATTTTCGAATCCCTCTAGCTTGAGCGAGTGAGGTCGTTATTATTAATGGAACCTGATTCCATTCCCCTAAAAAAAAAAATTAGCAATGAAAAATTAATTTCAAAATTTAATTTTTAGTAATGTTCCAAACACCCACATGAAAATACCAAATCCTATTCCATTCCATATTGGTCTGGAAAGGAAATAAATCCTTTCTCTATTTTGACACTCCTGCCAACTAAACGGGGCGAAAGTGCAATAGTGGGCAAATCCCACTTTGAACGAGGCTTCAAGGAGCATAGAAGCCAAACATGACAGAGTAGCTAAACAACCTAGTAGGGAGGATGAAGACAAAAGGATTTGAAAAAAGAGAAATCAAGAAGAAGAGGAACCAAATAGGGCCGGATCGGAGAGGAACTCCGGGCAAAACTGGCCAAAATGGTAGGTGGGGAGAAAACGGAAAGGAGAAAAACGATAATAGATACATAAAGCTTCAAACAGAGTTAAAACTAAAATCAAAGGCTCCCCTGACTCTTAGGCCGAAGATCCACATAAAAAATGATCGAGATTTGGCGAGAGAGGCGGGAAGAGGAGGATGAGGAAAACTGTTTCGATGAGTTTTCTAGAGAAAAGGGGGTCTTTCTCTCACTAGGAATTGGGAAAGCTGTTTGAACTGTTTGATAGTTGGAGGATACAAAAAACAACAAGTTTTCAATTTTGAAAATAGACCTTGGTTAAGCTTGCGGCAAGACACAACAGTGGTTTTCACTTGATTAATAACTGATTAAGGAAATCATAAATTATCTTTAGATTTACATCCAAGAAAAATGAAAAACAAAACAAATCAATTTAAAAATATCTTTCCACTGATCATGTGAACATTATTATGTGAAACAAATACGAATAATCCGGGGTCACACAAACTTAGGCCTAACTCAAACATTTGACCAACAACAGAGTTAGGTTTGACCCGTAAAAAAATACAGGGTTTGGACCAAGACCCAAGACCATCCGATGTACGCCGCCACAACGAATTGTCTTTCTTTTTATCACTGTTTGACACAAAAACCAGTTGGCTTGCAAACTGTCTCTTTTGCTGCTGTGATTGCGCGGGCGTGCCAGCACCGTGGGGTGCAGTCATTGGGGAATCCCTTGACCTGACTTCTTCTTCAAGCGTTGTGGACGAGGAGAGCACCAACCTCGTCACAAGGCTCTTTTCTATGCCTTCAGGAAAAGGACTTCTTTCCTTACTGATAAGGGCTTTGGTTGTGATCTATTCGCGTCACCGAATCGATACTCAACGTTGTAGGTTGAGCAGAGCAATCACTGGGAAGTTCTGAGAAAACACGGGTTTTGCTAAAGCTTGACTTTAGCTTCGCTGGGTTGCGAGGGCGTTACCCTTGCTTCGCTGGTAGTATCGGTGGCAGTAGCACTAGTAGTCGGCTCTTGGAGAGACTAGGACTGGAAGTACGGTCGCTGGGTTTCAACGAGGTTGAAGGTTTGCTCCGGGGAGGCTTGATAATCTGTGCGATTAGTTGATTGAGAGAGTCGTCCTTGATTCGTCCTTGAAACTTGGTATTTATACCTAGGGTTTCGACTGTTCCTTGCCATAGAAGGATTATTGATTGAAGTTTCCTATTCAATCTCTGCTATTTGATTCCAATAAGGTTTCGTTTTCCTTATGGATCACGGAATGGGCGAAGCTGTAACCCAAACCCAAGTAGGCTTATTTTTGGGCCGCAGGTATCGGCCCGCTGTGCTAAATCCATTAAAAGATCTTGCCAAAATTACTTTTGGGCTCAAACAATCACCACCCCACATATCACCATATGCCGGCATTAACTGCCTACCAAGTTGGCCAACAGACCACTAAATTACCTTACCAAGTCGGTCGGAAACTTGGAACAAACTTTTTGCATGCCATGTTACAAAGGAAACTAAATTTATAGTTTGCGAAAGAACCAAATTAAGAAGCTATTAAGCAGCCACAAAACCACACAGCTAAGAGCTTGCCGGCTAGCTGCCAGTACTGTCCGCCATAACAAAGCCGCATGAACCCATTGCCATCCATTCGACCACACTGATAGGCATATTGGTTGGAGAAGAGCCTCAACACAACTCCCACCCTATCGAGCCCAAAACCAATCCAAACCCTCGCTCTCCGCCCCAATAACCATTCAAAACTGCCACTGTCCGAAGATCAACCAACTGAGCATAGGTCTCAGAGACTGGGTACTACAACAGAAATATAAATTTGGCCCTGCACAAAACTAGGTACCGTTACATTTAATATTCTAAGAGACTAAGAGCGTGAATAACATTTTTTCTTTTTTTTCTTTTCCGTTGTAACATTAAAAGAATTGTTATTAATGAAGTCAAGAAACATTAATATTCTTATTTTCTTAGCTCCACTTTTTCCCATAAAAAAAAAAGAAAAAAAAGAACTAGACATAGACATAGACATACTATTTTGATTTTCCTTCTCACGAGGCTTTTGCTGCGGTAGCGTTTGCATGAGGAGCACCACCACCAAAAGAAGCTTCAGGCTCAACCCTCAATATAAATACCCCAAAATGCGAAATTGAACTTTTAAAACCAGCCCCCACGGCGCCGTTTCAGACTTAGGGTTTCTGCAACTTCACTCTCGCTGTCGCTCTCTCCGTCCTAGCTTGATAAGGTAAATCATTCACCCGAATCCTAGGGTTCATCACAGTTATTGATTCCCTCTTGGACTTTTATGCCAATCCAATTTTGTGATTCCAGACCTAGGTTAGGGCTCATCACCCACATAATAATGTTGATTTCTTTGCAGGTTTATAGGTGTTGTTAAGATTGAGAGGTGATAGATTCTCAGGAATGGAAGATTTCTCGGAGCAGAGTGGATTTGATGACAACCAAATCGGTTATGATGGGGAGGAGGAACAATTTGAACAGCCGCAAGAGCAGCAGCAATTCGATTCCGGGCGTGAGTTTGAGGCGAACCATAACGTAGTCGTAGATAGTGAAGGCAATGAGTTTAGGGAGTCTTCATTCAGGGCTGATTCGGCTGCGGGGTTAGTTAGGTTTTTCTTTGTTAATTGTTCGATTTTTGTTGATAATTGAGGTTTAGGATGAGAGAGTAACATTTGGGTTTTGTTTTTTTTTTTTGATGTGGTAGAAAACTATTTGTAGGAGGCGTTTCATGGGAGACCACTGAAGGTACTTGGTTAAGCTCTTGATTTTGTATTGGAATGGATTTAGCGTAAAATTGGCAGCCGACCTGTTTTGTGTATAAGTTGTTGCAATTTAAATGATATTGGATTTATTTGTTTGGATTATCCAAAAGTTGAAGCTTGTTATTGTTGCTTAATGTCATGTCTGTAGACTTAGTTCTGCGTAAAACATATACTCACTTAGTTGTGTTGAAAACGGTGTTCTGGTGTACTTTAGTGTGCACAATTGCTATGTTAGGATTGCAGTCATTTGCTACTATCTTTATTCTTTGTCATCTGGAGGCATGTTTGAGCTCTTTGAAGATAGATTGAGGTTCTAATCCTTCGAGTGCTAGGTTAATTGATAGCAGTATCCTTTTTAAGGGCTCTGGTAAAACTAGGCTAAACTTCAATAACTTTGTGGCTAGAGTTTTCCAGGGAAATTGTGAGAATGTACAAAGTTGTAGCCCTTTTATTAATTTCTATTAACTATGGAAATGTTCCGATACACTTGACGGATATGATCGCCATAGGTTAAAGCATGCCATTGATATGTCCTCTGTTTTCTGTTCCTATTAAGGCTGTTTATTAGTCACCCCTCAACCTAATTGCTGCCTTGCTGCTAATGTACATCATAGAACCTGGCCATGTTGGTTATGTATGGTATAATATTTTACTAGTTTCATTGAGCTGTTGCATTTCAATTTCTTTCTTAAACCACGATTTTCTTTTATGAAAGAAAAGCAGCTGCAATCTGATCACCTTCATTTAGTTGCTCGGTGTTCATAATACTGTTATCAGCCCCCTTTAACCTTACCATACTATACAAATATGGAGCAGGCACTTGTTTTCATCATGACTGAATTAATTTCTGGCTAGCACTCACCAAAATTTATGATGATTTTCTTTACAGAAACCTTTACTAATTACTTCAGCAAATATGGAGAAATAGCAGATTCTGTTATAATGTTAGACAAACATACTGGGAGGCCAAGGGGGTTTGGATTCGTAACATTTTCTGATCCAGTGGCTGCTGATGCAGTTTTGGAGGAAGAACATGTCATAGATGGCAGAGTGGTAACATTCAATATCCTATTGCCATAAGGCATTTGTCACCGCAAAAGTTCAGATAGATTCATAGATAGTTATTTCACTCAGCTCCCTGATTGCTGGTGAAATTTTTGTATGTTAGGTGGAGGTGAAGAGG
The DNA here is from genome assembly GCF_958449725.1 of Rosa rugosa. Lineage (NCBI taxonomy): Eukaryota > Viridiplantae > Streptophyta > Magnoliopsida > Rosales > Rosaceae > Rosa > Rosa rugosa. The sequence continues at coordinate 53,150,198 of NC_084820.1, read as the reverse complement.
ACCGTTCCCAGGGAGGATATGGGATTTAAGGGGGGATCAAAAAGAAAGAAGATTTTTGTTGGTGGGATACCAACGTCTTTGAATGATGGTATGGTAAATCCTACTCTTTATAGTATTACAGCTAAGTTAGTTTTTGTTTTCTTCTTTGACACTATGTAAAACTTTGTAGAGGAATTGGGGGAATATTTCTCTACATTTGGTAGCATTGTTGAACACCAGATTATGGTAGATCACAAAACTGGGAGGTCTAGAGGATTTGGATTTGTCACTTTTGAGAATGAAGATGCTCTTGACAAGGTATTCTCAGAAGGAAAAATACATGAACTTGGAGGCAAACAGGTAAAATTGAAAGAATGTTTTATATTCTGCTGATTTCTTCAAATGAAATGTTTATGAACTCTGGACTTTGATTTTAAATGTAGGTGGAAATAAAAAGGGCTGAACCTAAAAGGCCTGGTGGTGATTTTAGTGGTAGTGCTGCAAGGTCGTATGGTGGCTTAGGTGGCCCTGCAGCTGGATATGGTGGATATAATTCTGGAGGTCGTTTCAACGGAAAAATGGGCAGGGGCTATGGCGGACCTGGTGGTTATGGTGCTGCCTATGGGAATTACAACAATTATGCTGGAAATTATGCTGCGAACTATGCAGGTTTCTATGGTGGCTATGGTGGATATGGATATGGTTTTGGGTATGGCGGACCCATGTATGGCAATGCTGGATATGGAGCGGGTGGTTATGGCATGCCTGGTGGTTATGGTGCTCCTACTGGTTATGGTGGTGGTAAAGGGTATGGAAGTGGTTCTGCTGGTCGGGGTCAAGGTAGGGGTCGGGGGCGTGGTGGTAGTAGTTATGATGCTGGTAGAGGATATGATAGGAGTGGTGATTCCACAACTGGAAGATATCATCCTTATCAAAATTGAGGAAAGATTTTGTTGACTGCATTCTTAATCAATGCCTGCCGACTGTTGGAGCATAGTGAACTTTCCTCGGGCACTGCATGAGAGCATCAACAAAGTTTGCTGTAATGTGAAAAAGAATTCTGATCGTATTTATTAAGATTTGCAGTACTTTGCCTACCTCAACGGTTACTTTGGAAGAGAAGCAAATGACGACTTAGCAAAGCATCCATGCGTCTCCAACAGGAGGTTTTTAGTTCTTTACACATACTCTGTAGAGAAAATGAAGTGCAGATCAACTTTTTGCTAGCCGCTTACAATTGCTACTCCCTTATTTATGACTCACTTTTAAATCCAGGGATTTGAAAGAGATGTGTTTGATTGAAATGTCTTAGCAGTTGCTTGTAGTTATAAACATCCTTTCTACAATAGAAACATATAGGGTTGGTCTGTTTTATCTGTTGCCTCTTTTTTCTTTTGGAGCTGAACAGAAAGTTAGAATAGCAAAGTGTAGATCAGCACTTGAGAACTATAGGCTCAGGATTTTGGTTACCTATGAACAAGTCACAATTGTCATCTACATTTTGCTCTCTGACCTGTACGAAAATGGCAATGAAATTTTCCATATTGTGAGAGGTGAATGATGAATCATTACTGTGTAGTCTCTCCACACCTATTATGTTTTGATAGATTCATGAAGCATGGTCTACAAACTCAATAGTCATTTTGGAATTTGGAGGAAATAAACATGAAAATTGTCGACATATCGTATGTTAGACATTGTTTCAAAGAACATCTTTGAAATAGCTCGAGCAGATATTAATCGAGTTAGCTAATTGTGATAAAACAAATGGACAAAAACAATATTTTTACTAAATCATTGAAATGAATATTATTTTGAATAACTAATTTTCCAGTCATAATCTAGAAGTACAAATGTTATATTAGACTGTAGTTTGTTATGTAACTGAGTGAATTAGAGCTTACCGCCAATAATTATATAAGTGTAATTTAAATGATAAATCTCTTGTTTGTATTAGGAAATCTTAACTATATAAGTGTAACTTGAATGATAAATCTCTTGTTTGTAATAGGGAATCTTGAGTTTGATACAATAATTAGTTGTTATAGAATAAATAATATTTTTTTATGGTTCAAAAATCTTAGAGTGGGCCTCTCTAAATGAGATCTTGTTTTATAATTGAGTGAATAATTAATTATGTATTACGAAACTAACTAGTTCATTAATTATGTGACTTAAATGATAAATTTTTCGTCTGTAATAAGAAATCTTGAGTTTCAATCTTGAAGTGGGCCTTAGATATTCTCATATTGTCTCATGTCTCAACTAAAACAAGTTTCCAATGTGCCCAAAACCCTGCCATGCCTCTCTTCTCTTTTTTTTATCCAAACACCTGGACGATACGAAGCATAGAAATGCGAGCTTTCCCAGAAGTGGTCTAGTTTCTAGTGAGCATGTCCTTCTTGGTCAAGCCTAGTAACTGTCACCACTTATCTTTAACTGCCATGGCAATGTCCTCAAGCTTCTGCCCTCATATCCCAAACCACTTGAGAAGTAGACCCATTTGCTCATTCCCTACAAAACCTCTCTCTCTTTCTCTCAAGGCCTTCTCTTCCCAACCATCCAAGGCTTCATCCACAGGTAACTTTGTCCGCATTTCTTACTGTTATTGTTCTGGGTATCCCATATTTTTTCCATTTATAGTTTTCAATGGGTTTTTGATTATAAGCATAAACCACAAAACCAGCAACTTGAATTGAGCATGCTAATGGGTCATGGAAGATAAGGATTTTTACTGATCCAATAAAATGTAAAGGATAGAACTTTTTCCCAGTTTAGTCTCAAACAGAATACTGCAGAATCACTGGTGTAGTAGATACTATTTAGTTTCTCCATATATCTTATGCTGAGGTATCAGGTATGATTTCATGGGCTTCATGCAGATGAATTGCCAGCACGTGTGGGTTTCCTTGGTCTTGGAATTATGGGTTCTCCGATGGCACAGAACCTTATAAAATCTGGGTATGGATTGAACATTTCCAAGATTGATGATGATGTTCATTCATTGAAGTATCTATCTCATATGAATGGTTAGGATGAGGTTACCTTTTAAGGTTGTATGATTCATATACTATGGAGTATGGAAAGACTTTGTGTCTAGGATTCTTAGGATGAAGTATCTAAGTTGTCTGCTTCAGTTCAATCCCCTGTTAACTATTGACATTTTATAGGTGTGATGTGACTGTTTGGAATAGGACGAAGAGCAAATGTGATCCACTCATCAGCTTAGGTGCAAAGTAAGTACTTAATGTACATCATGTACTTAATTACATATCACAATTGCTTTGTGCTCTTGCTCTTTTAGAATACCCTTGTAAATATGATTTAGGTATTGGCCAGATTTGAACAACAGTCTTCAGACCTTTGACGCCTTTAAATTCACTGCATTGCTCTCATTAGTAGTAGAATTCACCCCTGCACAGTTTATATCTCATTCAAATTTGATATACTTGGGAATTAGCTGTTTATTTGTAGTTTTGTTGCTGTGTTCTATGCCATTCAAAAGCCAAAAGTGGAAAAGTTCAACTTAGAGCTCTGATTAATTGCAATGATTATGCAGATATAAACCCTCTCCTGCAGAAGTAGCTGCATCTTGTGATGTCACATTTGCTATGCTTGCTGACCCTGAAAGTGCTGTGCGTATGTTTTTAATTAGGGTTTCACTTGCTTACTCTGCTATGACAGTTAGAGGAACTTATATTTGCTTTAATTCAGGTTGACGTTGCCCTTGGGAAGCATGGAGCTGCTAGTGGAATGAGTTCAGGAAAAGGGTAATGTTTTTATGTATGCATCCCTTGATGTAAGGATTTATATAGTCCCATATTTTGAATTGGTGCTTATGGCACCATAAACACCAAATCTTTTGAATGGTTTGAGATCATTGTTTACTAATATCTATGCAACAGTTTCTACTTCTCATTTCAAAGTTTAAGTGCATTCTGTTTGTTTAGGCATCCTTAAATTCTTGGTTCACCTTCTGAAAATTACTTATTCTGGTACAAATGAGATCAGATGTATACTTCCATCATATATGTTCTTCGTAAGCTGATCAACAACATTTATATTACCCTATATGGACATCTGCAGGTATGTGGATGTTTCAACTGTTGATGGTGAAACTTCTAAACTGATTGGTGGTCATATCAAAGCTACTGGGGCATTATTTTTGGAGGCAAGTTACTTTCAATTTTTTTTTTCCAAAATCTGTATAATCATGTATACAATTTCATGTTAAATGTGTTAATTTAAGTTTATTTTTCCTGTAGGCTCCAGTTTCAGGCTCAAAAAAACCAGCAGAAGATGGGCAACTAATATTTCTTACTGCAGGCATGCAACCTTGTCCTTTACTTTATGTTCATATACTTTCGGGTTACCATTCATTTACTTGTTCCTGTCACCAATATGAATTAAAGATGTAATAAGCACATTGAAAATTTGGGATGATTGTATTCCCTTTGGAATAACAAGCAAAAGGAACCTCAGAGAACTGAATCAAGTTGAAATCTTTTAGGTGACAAATCTTTGTATGAAATAGCAGCACCGCTTTTGGACATCATGGGGAAGGTATTGGCTCTTCTTCACCTAGCCATCCAGTTACCTGTCTCTATTCTATGCTTATGTTAACAATTTCATTCAGTCAAGATTTTACCTTGGAGAGGTTGGAAATGGTGCTGCCATGAAACTTGTTGTCAACATGATCATGGGAAGGTTGTGCTCTATTTTATTCTAGTTAATTCCTCCTAGTTCAGTTGAGTTGATTGATATTCTGACTATCCTTTAACGTTTTCCTACAAATTCCAGTATGATGGCATCATTTTCAGAAGGGTTGGTTCTCACTGAGAAAATAGGACTGGACCCAAAAGTACTAGTTGAGGTAATCTCCACAACATACACTATCTCCCTACCTTACTTTTTCTCTATCTGACCTATGAAGCTCCTCATGATTCATGAATCAATATTATTCTTTAATTGGGAATTCTGGATTGCAATTGCTTAAATGTCTCCTGCTCCTGAGATTTTTGCGTCCTATAATAGTGATGAAAGATTTCTTGGGTTAGAAGGGATGCTTGATCTGAGAGAACTAATGAGAGATTGTTCTTTCTATACAATGTCTTCTTTCAGCAATAATTTAATTTCATAGTATTATTGTATGTCCCTGATAGAGACAAGTTATTGTTCTAAAATTTCAAGTCTTTGCATCCCCATGGTACTGCAGGTGGTCTCACAGGGTGCCATTAGCGCACCAATGTACTCACTCAAAGGCCCGTCAATGATTCAATCTCTCTACCCTACTGCATTTCCCTTGAAGCATCAACAAAAGGTTTGTCAAGTTGCCTTCATTGCCTTGCACACTATATAACCCCTTAAGCCCTAGACCTTAAGCTGCACGGTTATGACTGGTTGCAGGACATGAGGCTTGCTCTGGGATTAGCAGAATCTGTTTCCCAATCTACGCCGATTGCAGCAGCTGCAAATGAACTTTACAAGGTTGCAAAGTCACATGGCCTTAGCGATGAGGACTTTTCAGCAGTCATTGAAGCATTGAAACCGAAGTTGAAGCAATAGGCAATGTAGATGATAGCCAATTTTCAAAATAAAGTGATTAACAAGTGCATGATTTGATTGGAATTTGAGATAGAAAGGAGTCATTATCTTACAATTCTCCCAATTGTTCTGTTAAATCAATTTCAATGGTTAAGCGCATGTTGGGCATTAGGTGTCCAATCAAAAAGATTACTCAGGGGCGCACGGTTTCTTTCGAATTTTACTTCCAAATGGTGCATTGCTAATTTGGTAAACACTTGAATCAAACAAGAATTTTAGGCTATTGGTATTTCTCCCAACATTATCCAATTGCGGTAATTGGAAATGTACATCATACATTTCTCCCAACATTATTTAATTGTCAATGATTAAGCAGCATGTTGGGCATTAGGTGTGCAGTTTAAATGATTAGTCAGGCACAAGATTTGTTCCATTTTTACTTCATCAAATATTAATGCATTGGTTTCTTCTAAAAAAAAAAATTTAATGCATTGGTTATTTGGTATATAATCGAATCAAGGAAGGAAAGTAAATAATAAAAAGCCAAAGAATTGGAATGTTATTTTGGAGAGGTGTACTTGACATAAATAATTTCTATCGATTTAAAAAGCCAAAGAAATGTTCAATTTGACACGCAGCATTTTCAAAGTTCACTTCTTTCCCTCACTCTGTTCTTCATTTTTCTAGCTAGCTTTCCCTTCAAAATGAGTTCCTCTAGATCTGGCTTCATTGGCTCCGACCACAACCTCAATTCCGGTAACACCCTATCAAAGTCTCATGGTTAATATTGGTTCATAATCTCATTTTCCATCTACAATTTTGCTTTCATTGGCTGCTGCTATTCCATTTTTTCTTAACTAGACAGACATGAAGGTCTGATTTGAATTTGATATTGGAACCATAAAACCATATTATAAGACCCTCTGAAAGTATGAATATGTATTGTGTGCCGGACGTAATACATTTATCATTACTTCATTAGTATTGAATTACATTAAATTTGAACTCATTGCTTGTTTTTGATCAACAGAGGGAAGAGATCCTGGTCTTACTGCTCAGAAGCAGGTAAGTTTCTTATGGAAATTGTAATAGAAACTAATTGGATACAGGTTATGGGAAGCAATTTAAGCCAAAGGGTTGAGGTCTCTTTTCATTTTAACTCTTATTTTGAATTTGTCCAACGACATGCTTCTTCTATGGTCCTATTTTTGTGTTGATAAACTTTTCAATCACTCTGTTTTTCCTTTTTCTTTTTTCTAGATTAAGTCTCGGATTACACCCAAGATAGTGAAGCGCGTTCATGTTTTGAGACAGATGGAGGTTGGCCTGATTTCAAAACTTATCTTTCTCAAGTTTCAGTGTGTTCAGAACTTGATTTATTCTTTCTACATTTAGCCTATTTTTCAGATACAATTTCTATGCTTACTGTGAGAATTAACCAGAGTATGTGCTTAAGGCTAGTTGCTACCCCTACACGTTGTTGTTTTGCAGGGGCAGCATAAGAAGCTGGAACAACAATTTTTTGAGGACAGAGCTGCACTGGTAGATAAATACCATCAGCTTTACAAACCTCTCTACGAAAAGGTTTGTACGTACGATCTTAACAACTTGTTATTTTGGTCTGATACGATTATATGCCTTGGCAGCCTTGCCATCTCGGAGTTCACAAACTTAAAGAATCGGCTTGAATGTGTTGTTGATATTGATATTTAGTGTACGTATTGATTTCTTTCTGATTAACGTGTGACGATTGCAGAGATATGAGATTGTTAATGGTATCACTGAAGTGGAAGGAGTGAAAACTCCAGACCAAGGACAAGAAGCCACTGAAGGTAGTTGTCAAAATCTCAATTCTTTTATGACTCTCATGCATTACACTTGATTTTGATGGTGGATAATCTTTTGTCATGCAGAGAAAGGAGTGCCTAACTTTTGGCTGTCCGCACTGAAGAACAATAAGGAACTTCTGGTGGGGGATTTGATAACCTTTTTTTTTTTTTTTTTTTGGTGCTCGTTTTCTCAAGTTAAATGTGGAATTCTGATCGATAAGTTGTTTCCTGGAATAGATAATGGAGCATGACGAACACGCTCTCCAGTATCTCAAAGATATCAAGTGGTCCAGGATACATGATCCTAAAGGATTTAGGCTGGAATTCTTATTTGATCCTAATCCTTACTTTCGAAACTCCGTCCTGACAAAAACATATTACATGATTGAAGAACATGAGCCCATATGGAGCAAAGAAATCGGGTAATACAAATTTCTGCGGTGTAGTGATTTTCGCCCCTTCTTTTGTTTTATTCTGAAGTTCAGAATTGGGATGCTTTGTAGGACGGAGATTGATTGGTATCCCGGGCAAAGCTTGACAATCAGTCCAAGAAAGGACCCAAAGAATGCCAAGTCCATGACTGCAGCTGATATTTGTTACAGCTTCTTTACGTTCTTCAAACCTCCCCAACATGATGATTATACCGGCGGGGCAGATATGGTAAGTTTGGTTTCATTTGAGATCTCAAGGCTATTGACCTGGCCTTGGTCAATAATCATGATAAAGACTTTTTTAATCTCTCTGATGCATCTGTTGACAGGTTTCTATGTTCAAGACTAGGATAGAAAACGACCGTGAAATGGGGTATGTAATGATTACCTTTGCTTTGCTTCTCTAATTCATTTAGTGTAGCTCAATTAACCATTTATAGGCAGTACAATTTGTTGAAACAAGGAATTTTATATTGTGGATAAATTATAAGTACGGAGTGGATATGAAAGTGGCCAATGATGAGATTTGTGAGGTGATCTTGTCAAACAAGTCATGGACAGCTCGATTAATATATTCTTAACATTTCATTCGGAAGTCTGAATACTCATAGTTGATTATGCATGGGAATCTGTTTGTCATCTCTATCTAATGTCACTACGTACAATGTTTCTGGTGGAATGTATAGCTTAACAATTCGTCACTACGTACAATGTTTCTGGTGGAATGTATAGCTTAACAATTCGAGACAAGATCATCCCTTACGCGGTGTCATGGTTCACTGGGGAATTAAGCTGTTAAAGGATTCGAGTTTGAGGATGACGATGACAGTGACTATTATTTTTACTCTGATAGGTGATGATGAGGACGAGGAGGGTGCTGCTGCTGATGACAAAAACAAAGAGGAGGAAGATGGCAAAAGAAAGGTATATATATGTATATATTTCTTCCTGGTTTCCAGCCCCTTAGTTCTATATCACAATGTTGTATAAGTCTCAAGTTGTCAAGCACTCAAGCATGCCTAGATGAGATGAGTTAGCAGTGGTATGCACTTTTATTTGTATCCTTTTTTTCATTACACATGTATGATGTATCTAGCCAGGTTAATGAACTATATCGTTCATCAATTGCAGGAATTAAGTGGCTGGACTAATGCTGAGAGAGCAATGGCTGGGCTAACGCTGCAATAGCAGTACCTGAATTAGAAGAATCCGCGTCCCAATCTATGCCAAGTGCAGCAGCTGCAAGTGATTCATAGTGACGAGGCTCGACCAGAGGCTGTTGAGGCATTGGAACCACAGTTGCAGCACTAGGCATAGTCGTAGTCAATTCTTAAAACACAGTAATTTTCCAATTGTATAACTAATGGATATTTTAAAAATAAAAATAAAAATAAAAATAAAAATAAAAATAAAAATAAAAATAAAAACTCACAAAATCAAAATTAAAATAAATAAATTAAGCCAAAGGTGTTCAAGTAAATCCAAAATATGTGTTTAGCCCAAACTCTAGGTTACTTGACCTAGTTGTAATAGAGTTTTGAATTAGAGATATTATCGGAGATATTCATAGATATCCGATTAATTGTACGATTATCTTTCCTTGTACAACTCTGATTCTATGTCTTGTAATCCTCTCTATAAAGATGTGCCCCTATTATCAATGAAAGTACGACTCAATTCTCTCCTAATTTCGGTTGTTCTTAAACACGTTATCAGCACGAAGCCCTAACCCTGAAACCCTAAAATCGTAGCCTTCAAACCCTAGCAACCACCGACCCCCGCCTTGGAGTTCTCGATCTCAGGAGCCCAGAACTGCCGGCGACATCACCGGAACCGGCCGGAAAAGCACCGAATCGGCCCCCAGAAGAAAACAAAGTTTCCTGCCCGGTTCGCATTTTTCTAGACCGCCTTCCACTGTCATATTTGGCTACCACCGACTCCCTAACTCCAGATTCCGGGAACCAGAAACGCAACCCCCGGAATTGGCGAGAAAGTTGCCGGACCGATTTGCTGAAAAGCTGCACGACCTTGAGCCACCAACTCTCATATTTGCCACCACCTGCGCTTGTCCTCTAATCCTGCCAGCCCAGCCCAAGAAAAATAAAGGAGTGGCCCATGTCAAAAAAAAAAAGAGGCGGGTCCATAAGAAGAAAAAAAAAGGAAGAAAAAAGGAAAGAGGCGGGCCCAGCAGAAAAGAAGAAAAGAAAGAGAAGAAAAAAAGGGGAAGATGCGGGCCCAGCAGAAAAGAAAAGAAAAGAGAAAAAAAAGAGGAAGACCAGCATAGTGACAATGTCCACTGACGCGACGCGGATAAGAAGAAGTCAGGGCCCAGAAGTAGAAGAGGAATAGGGTCGAGAAAAAAAAAAAAAAAAAAGAATAGGGCCTGGGCCGCAGCTAAAAGAAAAAAAAAAAGGGAAAGGAAGGGCAGCCCACCGTCAAATCAATTCCGGCCAACCATTGTCAAGCTCCGGCCACTTTTTCCGGCCAAATTTTCCGGCGACTTGTTTCAATGCATTTTTTACTAAAAGTTCCCGTTTTTTGAGTTTTTATTCAATTTCTCTTCTTTTTCTCGGGGACTTGTAAACTCCCTTCTTCTACCCCCCTTTCTTCATCATAGGGGAGACTTAATTAAGCCGAACTGTGGGGGTTCGTGCTCACTCCAAGCTTGGATCCAAGCTTGGAGCTCTTAGAGTCCTCCAAACTTAGAGTTTGTTAAGAAGTTATGATCGACCACAAACACATCATTGTTTCGATCTAATCAAATTCCTATTGGAATCGGATTTCTTGGAAGCGACTACGCTCAGAAATCCCTAATTTCTTGGAAGCGACTACGCTCAGAAATTCTATTGTTTTCGTGGTAGCCTTTTTTCGCTCCGAAACTAACCCTAATTTCTTGTTCTCTTTCAGGATGAGTAACCTGAACAAACTAGACTTCGTTCCATTGGGAACAACTAGCTGTGGATATTACAAGTGGGTTCGTGATGTCCGGCAGCATCTCAAGGCCAATGGAATCTTGGATATGATTCTCAAGCCTAGCCAGGACATGCTAATTGTTGAGCAAGCTCAAGCTTTGGAAGCAAATGGAGCAGCCTTGGAGGCAAATAAGGCGAAAGCCATCATCCTAATGACTCGTCATATGGATGATTCGCTCAAGTACGAGTATATGAATGAAGAAGACCCCAGAAGGTTGTGGGTCTCACTCGATGAAAGATTTGGCAACGTCTGTGACTCCCTGCTTCCTGACCTAGAAGTGAGATAGCATAGCCTCTGCTTGTGTGATTTCAAGACAGTTTTTGACTACATCTCGGAAGCACTTCGAATTAAATCCTTAATGGAATTCTGTGGAAAAGATATCACAGATGCGATGTTGATTGAGAGGACTCTCTCTACCTTCCCCATCTCTGCTTTGATGGTTGCAAAGAATTATCGAATCGATGTTACTGCAAGACGGATCACAAGGTTTCATGAGCTCATTGAAGCTATGAATGTCGCTGAAAAGTATGACAACATCCTTGTGAAGAACTATAATTTGAGACCCGTTGGAACAGAGCATATTTCGGAGCCCAATTATAGTCGCACCCCTAAGGGAGGGCACTAAGAGCGAAACCCTAAATCTAGGGACAATTCTGGACGTTCTGGTCCATATTCTCGCTCTAATGAGGAAGGTAACCGCCAAAATAGACGGACACGGAACCGAAGAGGTCAACGTGAAAAGAGAGAGAGGCAACGCCTCTGGCCATGTTGGTGGTGCCACCAACACTAAGAGTCATCCTAATGACGCTTTCAAAGCGCCTCAATCAATGGAGTTTAAGCACAGAGATGTATGTTCCCGATGTGGAGTGTCCGGTCATTGGGCACACATTTGTAGAGCTAGTGGAAATCGTCATCGCCTACAAAGCATATTGTGAAGCAAGAGAAGCTTACTATGTGGAACAAGAAGATCAAGAAGATGATCTAGAGTGAAGGGTTGAAGATTTCAAATCTGGCTGGGATCAATAGATCACCAATTCTGTTTAAGTCTTTATTTTTTCAAGAGATGTAATAGGCAATTGCCATATACTTTGTAGTAAATGCCATTGGTTTACTTTTTCTTCACATAGGCTCATCCAAAATGAGTATGATGTCTATGAAGGTTTTGAGATAAGTGGTACTTAAGCGAGCTTTGCTCCACCGACATCTCTCAACTCACCTGGTCATATTTATTTTGGAGTTACCGAAAGAAGTCAAACGACTACCTTTGTTTTGCATTAGCTAGCATTTGGATTAGATTCTCCTAATGGTTAACAGACAATGATGTACTCCATTGGCTTATGAATAAAATTTCGAGTTCTTTTCATTATGACTTCATTTTGATTCTGAGCATATTACTTTGTGACTACGATGGTTGGGTCATCAATATTAATTCAAGGACATGGAATAGCCCAAGTTCCCCTTGCCAAAAGGCACCTTAATTACTGTCACAGAAACTCTCTACGCTCCTAGGGAAAATCGCACCTATGAATAGCCAACGGATTCCATGCAGAACGCATGTAGAGAACTAAAATGAGTTCCTTTGTAGTACCTCTAATGATTGCATCTTAGAGAAGTTTATGTGTCTCTCTAGTAGATTCTATGTCACTATTCGAGCCATTAAATCCAACAAAGTTATGAGAAAAGATCTCTTGGATTTAGACACATATTGGTTTTGTCACGACAGGATAGGTCATCTTGGTCATGATATGATGATCTGTCTGCTAAAGACTTCACACGGACATCCATTCTCTCGAGCGAAACGAAGCATGAATAAAAAGTTGATTCCTGGACTAAGTGTGACTGTCGCCGTCCACCACCAGCCTAGGGCTGACACAGTCCCTATCCATGACGCCATGGATGACATCCATCATGGTGATGCTGCAATCACCAACTTTGCTTCAAATAGCGTTTCAAACGCTCAGGCCCAACCAAAATCCTCATTGGTTGCTTCTAAAGTCTCTCGCTCGTTTTACAAAGCATGTTCCTTAGGGAAATTAAAACTGAGACCATCCTATGCAAAGGATATGAAAATACTCATTCTGTTCTTACATAGAGTCCGTGGGGATTCTGTGGACTAGTTTAACCAACTTGCGGACGTTTAATTATCTTATGATGTTGGCTAACAAGCAAACACGCTAGTCACGTGTTGTGCTATTGTCCATTTTTAATGCTATTTATGCTACATTCCTAGCACATATCATATGACAACGGGCTCACTCCCCGGATCATCCTATTTAGTCAATTGGATTTGACGATGCTAGAGAGTTTACATCGAATACTTTCGATGGTTATTGCAATGAGACTGTTGTTTCACATCATATTCCCATGAACACACCTAAATGGACTCACAGAAACGAGTACGATGGTAGCCTGTATATTGGTAATGCGCACAAATCTCCTTATATCCGCTTGGGGTGATGCAATATCGCATGCATCTATGTTAATTCGTCTACGACCCACTGCCACTCAATCTATCTCTGCGTTACAGCTAGTGACTGGGTACAAGTATTTCGTACTTACGCACATTTGAGTGAGCCATTTATGTGTCAATTGCGCCGCCACAGCGCACTATGATAGGTCCTGACAGACGAATGAGCAACTACGTTGGATTTGAGATTCTAACAATCGTCCCCCACTTAATGCCCTTGCTAGGCGTTCTCTTGACCGCATGTCTTGCAGATTGTCACTTTGATGAGACAGTCTTCCCGTCGTTAGGGGGAGATAAGAACACGAATGTTCAGCAGGAACGACAGGAATTGTCGTGGTTTGTCCCCACTATGTCTCATCTCGATCCCTGTTAAAGTGACGAGATCACACATCTGCTGCAAATATGCCTGCAAGGAAGGACGTCCCTACGAAAGGACGTAGCACCACCCTACACGGAGGTAGGCATGGCGCCAACGCCATAGAGAGTGGCACTTTGGCATTACAGGCCATGGCCCCAGCTAGGATGCGTGGGAGGCCCGTGGGTTCGAAGGATGCTTTGGCACAACCCAATCCTTGGATCATCGATACTCAAAATCTGTCTCATGAGAATCTTCCGGATTATGGTTATCGTTGGGGGACGCCTCAACGTCAAAACCTATTCTTGAGAATATAGAGCTCTATGAAAATTACACTGGTGTACATGAGACGTGGGATAGAAACTCCATCATAATTGATGATGTAGTCACGCATTTCGTTGCGCATAAGTTTGTTGAATCCGATGATATCGAACCACGCTCCGTTGATGAATGAATGCTAATGTACAGAAATTTGGCCTAAACGGAAAGATGCGATCCCGGTTAAGTTGGATTCTCTAACGAAAAGGAATGTTTTTGAGCCAGTGATGCCAACATCTCCTGACATAAAACCTGTTGACTAATGGGTCTTCGTTAGAAGCGTGTTGAGAAAAAAGATAGTAATCTCCCCTTATGGTGCAAGACTTCTCACAAAACGCCCTAGAATCAACTACGATGAGACATATTCTCTCGTAATGGATGTCATTGCACTCCACTACCCTGTCAGTTTGGTAGTTTCTGAATAACTGAACATGCAGCTTACAAATGTGGTCACTACGTATCTCTATAGGGATCTAGATATGGAATATACATGTAGGTTCTTGGTGAACTTCATTTACCCAAGTTAAGTGGCTCTAGACCACGGAGCGCGTTTTACAAAGAGGTTGAAACGCTCACTAAAGTGACTAATTGATTGGGAAGGGATATGCCCACGCATTTCCATAACAAGTTTCGGACTTTATCGCGTTTCATGTTGGACATGATCTTCATTAGAAGCCCTTAAAGAGTTAAGGTAAACCGCTGAACACTTGAAATCCGAGTTTGAGATGAAGGATTTTGGGAGAACACGATTATGTCTCGGTTTGGAACTTAAGCATCGTATTGATAGATGCTTAGGCATTTTGACAACGTCAAGCCTTCAAGCACTCCCATGATCGTCCATAGTCATGATCCTGAAAAGGATCCTCTTCGTCTAAAGAATGATGACGAAGACGTGTTAAAGGCAAAAGTGTCATGCTTAAGTACAATAGGCGCATTATTGTACTTAGCTCAATGCGCAAGACCGGACATCTCATTTGCAGCGAACTTGTTAGCTAGATATAGCTTTGTGCCAACGCGACGCCATTGGATTGGTGTAAAAGATATCTTTCGGTAATTGAGATGTACGATTGATATGTGCTTGTTCTATCCCTACAGAGAGACGATGGATTCAGAGCCATCACACACCAGGAACGCCACCAACACTGGCCCGCGTCCTCTATCCCCATCCCAAAACGATAAGTTTTTTAGATGGTTTTGCTAATGTTGGGTATCTCTCTGACCCACACAATAGTCATTTCCAAACTGGTTAAGTGTTCACCATGGGTAAGACCGCGATATCTTGGAGGTCTACAGAATAGGCCCTAGTCGCTATATCTTCGAACAATGCAGAGATTATTGCTCTTCACAAAGTGTTTTATGAATGTATATGGATTGGATACATAATTACTCATGTTCGAACAATTGTGGTTTGAAGTCTATCACAGATGAGCCTACGAGAATTTAGGATAATGCTACTTGTTTTGAGCAAATTAAGTAAGGCTATATCAAATGCAACAACACCAAACATTATCAGCAAGAACAGACTCTCCTCAAGATCAAAGTGAATTAGTTTCGATCGATCTGAGGACCGTATGGTAGACTTGCTCACTAAGTCATTTCCTAAATTTCACTTTCGAGAACACATGTTGGTAGCATCATTTGCGGAAGTTATCCGAACTCCCATGACCGTAGTCATCAGGGGGAGATGAAGACATCAGGGGGAGATGTCTACATGTATGGTTTCGAAACGTGAAGGGTGTGTTGTGCTCTTTTTCCCCTTCGACCGAGGTTATTTTTGTCACACTGGGTTTTTGTTACTCGGCAAGGTTTTTAATGAGACAACGAGAGGAGCACCACATTTGGGCTACACAAAGGGGAGTGTTCAAGTAAATCCAGAATATGTGTCTGGCCCAAACTCTAGGTTACTTCTAGTTGTAACAGGATTTTGAATTAGAGATACTCTCGGAGATATTCATAGATATCCGATTAATTGTACGATTATCTTTCCTTGTATAACTCTAATTCTATGTCTTGTAATCCTCTATATAAAGAGGCTCCTATTATCAATGAAAGTACGACTCAATTCTCTCCCAATTTTGATTTTCCTTAAACAAGTACATTTTAATACTTATTCAATTCCCCTCGAATATTCCTATATTCCAGCCGTTAATATTGTTCATAAACGTCTCCTCGTTTATTCATGTAATATTCCATTGGACTCCTAATCTCTATAGACCTGGACTTGCTTTCTCCCCCTATAAATACCGTCCACTTTTTCGTCCATTTGCATTAACAACAACAACCACTACTTGCATCGCTAGAGACTATCTACAGTTCATATATAAAACCAAGAGCTTGTTTTTGTGCTTCTTGTTCTTGATAAATGGCCGGAATTGTGGTGGTTTTCGACTTTGATAATACCATCATCGACAGCGACAGCGACAATTTGGTGGTCGACGGGTTGGGTGCCACCGACTTGTTCAATGAACTCCTCCTCACCATGCCATGGAACTCTCTCATGGATAGGATGATGAAGGAGCTTCATTCACAAGGAAAAACTTACGAGGACATTGTGGAGGTGCTCAAAACGACTCCAATTCATCACAGAATTATGGCAGCCATTAAAGCAGCTCATGCTTTAGGATGTGATTTGAGGATAGTGAGTGATGCAAATGTGTTTTTCATTGACAAGATTTTGAAGCATCTTGGTCTGGAGGAATATTTCACAGAAATCAACACTAACCCAGGTTATGTTGATGAAAAAGGAAGGTTAGGATTTCACCTTTTTGTGATTTCACCAGTTCCCCTCATGGGTGTAACCTCTACCCTCCTAACATGTGCAAGAGTAAGATAATTGAGAGAATCCATGTGAGATCCCGAATTTTGAAGTTAGTCAAATTTTGTTTTTGAGGTTGGAAATGGAAAGTAGACATCGCCACGAGTTCGCGGCATTTTTCGGTGAATTTTTCGGGTTTCCGAGCTATTTTTAAGAAAATTTTGAAGTTTGGATAGAAATTACAATAATTGGCGATGTGGCGCGTTGCTATTGGTGGATATGTATTACTTGGAGACCAAGTACCAGCAGCCAAACGTGTCTTGCATGTGCAAGATCAGATTGACATATGTCAAATGGTGGCATCATGTCTTTGTGAGCTTGACAAGTGGCATGGGCTTGTTGGTGTTTGATTTAGAAGTTGACAAGTGGCACCAAACCAACCATTCATGTCTTGACACGTGGCAGTTCTCTCCCTATAAATAGGAACTCAGCCACCCCATTCTTCCGTACCCATTTTTTCGGAGAGAGCTTCTCTCTCCTCATTTCCTCTCTCTAACTTTCTCTCTCTAAAACTTCGGTAGATCATAACTTTTGATCCGTAAGTCCGATTTAGGATCCGTTTTCGCCTACGGATTCGTCTTGACGAGTTCTTTCTATTGGTGGAAAGAAAATTCAGATTTGGTGAAACTATTTTTTGACAACCTAGGAGGCTTGATTTTATTTTGTATTGTCCACGATTATCGGAAATAAGGTAGGGGATCTCGGGGAAACTTTTTATGATTGGATGTTGATTTTATGTGCTTCGTGTATATGTTATTCTTGTTAATATTATTTTTGAATGATTTATTTGATGATATTTGAATTACATGTACTAAATGTACGCTGATCGATGTATGTGCATGTTTTCATGAAGATTGTTATTTATCTAGTATAAAGGAGTTAGGGAGAAATTATGGTTATTTGGTGATTTTGGGAATTATTCTTTGTGTAGTTGAGTCTCAACATTGTAGGGATCAAACTCAGGCGAGCCCGGGTGCACAATTAGGTTTAGAATATCAGCGGTATAATTGTCGATATATTTGGGTGATTTGGGCTTGGAGATCAATGTTTCGGACAAGATGACTAGCAAAAGGGGTTTTGGGGGATTTGATTGAGTCAGGGGATTAATTTATATGTTTGGATATTCAAGTCACAGTTGCAAAACTGTAAAGTACATGGTATGGGACGTGTAGGCTTGCGTATTCTGACATATGAATTAACGGGTATATAAATGGAGTTGGATTGCATCATTGTTTGATATGCATGTTATAATTGAAATATATGATGGTATTATCTTTGGTAAATTATCCATGAGGAAGTTTTATGTCCCTACTGAGCCGCTGGTTGAGCTCGTGATTACACGCATTTCGATGCATGTAATTATATCTAAAACACTAGAAATAAGTTAATCCTCAAGTTAATTATTATGTAATTAATTCATTTTTATTTATTGTGTAGGAAATAAGCGGAATTGCGGAAACGAGAGAAAATCGAAGGAAATTGGAGTCCCGACAAAATGACGAAATGGGCAACGTCGGTCAATGACAACAAAAGTGTGATATCCGACATCATGACGGGACTAAGGAATAATTTCGGCTTTTGGAAAAGAAAAGAAAAATGGTAATAGAAGAAGAAGTAAAAAGTGGTTGTTTAATTAATTAATCAATATTGATTGATTAATTAAACAAGTTAGGAAAGAGTATGGTGTTGCACGTTTAGCCTAGTTGATGGGCTCAATTAAACATTGTGGTTAATTAAGCAAGAATGGGAAGTTGGAAACCCACATGCCAGAGCCATACCACTTTCTCTTCTTTTCCTTTTTCTCCCCAGCCAGTCACACGCTGACACCTCACCATACCTATCTATCATTCTCTCTTCTTGGCATCGCCGCAACGCAAAAAGGGAAAGAGCTTTATCAGACCCATTCCTTCCCTTCTTCCCACAACAGACCACCACCATTATTTCTCTTCTCCTATACCCATCAAGACCACAATCTCACACCCAATCAATTTTCATCATCTTCTCCAAGATTTGGGGTTTAGGTATAGAGAAAGTATAATTCCAAGCTAGTCATGCTCACTCTCTAGTGTTGTTGTGACTAGTGTTGGTTTCTCTCTCTTTTCTCAACTCTATACTCTCTTAATTTATTGTAATTTGATGAATTTTGTTGTGGGTTTGTTGATGGGTTGTGAGTAGTGTATTTGGTAACTAGGATTTGAGCCCTAGCATGGATTTAATGTAATAAATATGTTTTGATTTAATGGTTTTCAATTTCGTGTTTAGCATATGTTCTATTCTATAATATTTGGCTTAGATGCATGCTTAGGAGCTTGATTAACTCTTGAATGTGTAGATGAGCATGTCTAGAGCAAGTTAGGGGACCTAATCACTTCTCTAATTTATGGCTAGGACACTAGTTTAGAACATGGTTAGTTACAATACCAATTTCGATTGCCGTATTGGCTAGCTTGGGAACCTTGATTCTAGGACTCTTCACCTTTTGGTGCAACTAGAGGCCCTAACAAGGCTCTAGATTGTCCCAATTGAGTTTCTACGGCTCTTGATCCGGAGTAGGAATACCCTTTAAGGAATCTAATGATCCATGAGCCTTGAAAAGCCTTGGGTACGGTTCTTGATGCTATTATGAATTGAATGACCATTGTCGGAATATATTTGTGCATTGAATTTGGTTAGGAGGATACCCTAGTAACCTAATTTCCATTTCTCACTTTTCTTTTCTTTATTTAATTTAGTTGTTAGCTAAGGCTTTCATTTAAATTCTTGCAATTTAGTTATTAGAAAATTACAATCACAATTTTGAATGACAATTTCTACCTCATTGTAAATAGCCACCACTAGGCTCTTAGTTTTGATTAGGCTTTGGTGAAAACCAAAGCCGAGCATTGCTAGGGCTTGGTGCCTTAGATTAGCATTTTTATTTATTTTCCTTTTCTTTTGCTTTTGTTTGCTTAGTGACTTTAGTTCCGACCACCCAATGATTGTGGGTTAGCCACTAATCCCCATGGTACGATAATCTTGGGTACAATTCTTCCTTATCTTAACAATGATACGTACGCTTGCGTAAATGTGTATCAAGTCAATGGCGCCGTTGCCGGGGATTAGGGTTTAATAGCCTTAATCCCTTGGTGAATCGGTTCTTTAGGTCACTTTAGCATATTTTTGTTTCTTTTGAAAAAAAAAAAAAAAAGGGAATATTTGTTGATCTAAATAGTTTATTATGTTTTGTGTAGTTATTTTTCTATTTTCTTTTTATGTTTTGGTTACTTATCTCATTCTTGGGAATCCATAGGTACTTATTTTCTATTACATTGAGCTATGGATCGGTGGAACTATGGATGGGAAGACCTATGGGGATATGAGCAAGAAAGTTTATATGGTGGAGGTTATCAAGCTTATGAGCCTATGAAGGAATTCGTTGACGGACTACTAGCTCAAATGCAAGCCTCCCAAGCTAGGATTTCACAAGAAACCACGGTTCCCGAAGCATATCCTCATGAGCAAGCATATGAGTCTAGGAAGCCTTCCCTTGAAGAAATACTAGCTCAATTGCAAGCCTCTCAAGCTCTATTGCAAGCCTCCCAAGCTCGATTGCAAGCTTCTCAAGAGATGCTTATACATTCCAATGAGCAACTTAAGGCTAGTCTTGCACAAGAGCCACCCTTCACCATTTATGAGCATGAATCTTTCTTTGACCAAATGGAGCCTAATTCAAGAGAAGAAGTATATTATGAGCATCATGAGCAAGAGTTTCCTATTCAAGATCGAGATGGTGATGTTCATGAACAAGAAAGTGAGCTTGGTTATGAAAGTTTCAATGCAAGTGGGGTGAGAGACTACACTTCGTAGGAATGGGTGCAATATTGGAAATCTAAGCTTCCTAATGGAGGGGAGATATTTGAAGATGATTTTGAGGAAGAAGATGTCTTTTCTAGTGAGGAGTATGCGGCGTTCAAAGTCATACACCATAATCCTTTGTTCATTGAGGAGGATGCGGAGCTTGAAGCCATACATCATAATCCCTTATTCATTGAGGCCGAAATTCCCATGGAGGATGATAGTCCTTCAATACCTTGTAATGATGAAGAAGTTGAAGAGCCGAGGACTTTCTCTCCTCCCACATCCAAAGTGATCCATCATGAGCTTCCCAAGGTGGAGAGTAGGACATTGAGCACTTACATTCTTAATGAGAGGATTGGGATCAAGGTACTTTTACCTCCCAACCCACCATTAAGTGGTCAATGTTTCTACAATGAGGTGATGGATTGGAAAGGAAATGGAGCACTTGCACTCACCCTTCCCCATCACTCTCAAAAGCTTCTACCACCTATTGTTCCTATGAGCATCATTTCTACACCACTTGAGAAGGAGAAGGCAAGGAGATTGATTCATAGAAGAAAAATCGAGAAGAAGAGGAAGATTAAGAAGCTACCCTTTTGGCCACCAATTGGAGTATTCTTATGTAGCTCTTGGTCTTGCCTATATGACACGTCAAGGAGTCCCTTAGCCCCAAACAATAGGGTGGTAGCACTTGAGAAGTATCCACCTTAACAAAGATCACAATCTACGGACCGGCAATGAAGTCCTTAAACAAAACGCTCGCTAGGGAGGCAACTCTAGCACATCATCGGTACTATTTCTTCTTTAGTAGTTTGTTTTCGTAGTGAATAAAGCTTTTTGGTTATTTTTGGGAGGAATGGAGGTGTACGGAGTTTGAAATGTGAAGGAGAATTAATTTGGTAGTGAGCAGTTTCTATCCAGAAATTTTAGTTTACTTTGGGTGACTAAGATTTCAGATCTACATTCTATTTTGAGCTGAATTTTTCTGGAGACATTTCTCTGTGTGCCTGCAATGTACCGCCCAAATTTCAGTCCCTTTAAGTCTCTGGAATTCAAGTTACTTAGTGGTCAATGAAAGGAGGTCAGAACAGAGATAGCTACTGTAGAGTGATTTTGGGAAGCTACACCCTCTACATATTAAGTTATTTGGAGCCCAAACTTTTCAGAGATGTATCTTCACATGTCCTCTATATATTGGTACAACATTTTTTGATTTGAGCCTCTCTAGCTTCAGATATGGTGTTCCAACCAACAGGGGCCAGAAACAGGGCACAGCAGAAACTGCAGAACAGATCAGTGAGTTTGGAGGCCAACGATTTTTGACTCAGAATTTATTTTTCAGTGAAATTTTAATAGAAGGTAGCTTCATGATTCTAGTTTTATATCCATTTGGTCTCACCCTCTTTGCACCTATGGAGCTTCAGATATTGTAGTTTTGGTGACTGAGGGTCAGCAGAAGACTTCATGACAGATCATCAACTTTGACCAACTATAGTTTTCATCTCAATTGGAGATAGGTGGCTTCCTTTATATGGATAGAAATCTCTCTGAGTCTACTCTCTATTCCATGAAGTCTCACTTACTTATCTATTTCTGAGTATGAGATATGGGCATTTGAAGACAGAAAGGTCATTGCTGAAAGTTATCTGCACTCACTAGTTTTGTTCACTCGGGTTGGTTGAACTTCTTGCACTTCAATTCTTCAATGGATAGTAATATATGGGCATTTTTGAGGTGTGTTGGATGTGGTCAAGGCCATGTGCTTAATGGATGACTCTTTTCCTTATCCTTTGAAGTGGTTGTAGTGTGATGCATTGCTCAAGGACATTATATCTTTCTCGATGGAGGTGATCTTTATATGAGCACCTAGAGCTATTATGGAGCATATGTTAAGGAAGTCAAGGCCTTGTGCCTTGAAGTTGGTGTCTTATTTTAGTCTTCTCCGAAGGTCGTGAGCAATGGAGGTTCAACAAAGGGGGTTTTCCGTATCTTTTCTCCGCATTTAGATTTTCATTTTCATAGTTAGTTTTTGTGCCTTCGCCCAGACTTCACTCTCATGCCTAAATTCAACGTGGATTTAGCTTTCGAGCTCACTTTGCAACATTGAGGACAATGTTGATTTTAAGTGTGGGGGTGAGGGCTTGGGCGCCTATGAAAAAAAAAATTAGATTAGCTTTATGTAATTATATTTTAGTGGTTAATGTCTTTTCCAACCCCAATGACGAGACATGGACTTAACTTGTTAAGATTGTGGATAGATTAAGCATGATCTAGGACTTTGAATTTGTTTTGTGATTAAGTGTATATGTGATCTATGCTTGACTATATGTGTGCACATAGCCTATGGTTAGGTTGGTTCATCATAATTAGAGAAGCATATAGATGATTTGATTGACTTGCATGCCCTTATTTGTGAGCTTTTGTGCCTATATCTATAGTGTATGCATCGTTCATTCACTTATTCTTTCATGTATGTACAATTTCATGACATTGCGTATCTAGAACTTGCTTGAGACCTCTTGAGGCTACTTTTAGCTTGCGACATGATAGAAATGATTGAGGCAATTAGGTTAATACCACCATGGCCAAAGAAGCATGTGCCCAAAAATATTTACCACTAGATTGCCACTTTGAGCCTATTTATTTTATTTAGCCTTTTTATTCATTTGCACCACAAATTCCTACCTAGCCTATACACTTATATCCTACCCTTCCATGGTAGTTGGTGAAGCGATTCGAGAGAATGATTTTATGTTTGAGTGCTTCAAAAGAAAAGAAAAGTCAAAAGTGTGAGGTTACAAAAGAATAAGTGTGGGGGTGAGTGATTTTGTATAGAAAAGAAAGTTTCGAAAGAGTTCCGAAAAAAAAGAAAAAAAAAAGAAGAAGTTGTGAAAATAAAAAGAAAGTTCAAGGAAAAGAAAAGTACAAAAGGAGAAGAAAAAAAAAAGGTTCAAAAAAGTAAAAAAGGAAAGTATTACGTAGTTTAGTTAGTGGGTTGTACATTGGGATTAGAGTGAGTGACTTAGCATTTGAAAGCAAAAGTCTTAAATCTCTACAAGAGAGAGTTGCTTCATCGATTTCTATGGACTTTGTATTTCCTTATCCTTCATTTCTTATAGCCACTCGCCCTTAGCCCAATTACAACCAAATAAAAGACCTCTTAATCTTAAATGTTGTGGGTTACCTAGCGGAGATGAGATCGAAGAGCAAGCCTATGGCGACGCATGTTGTGAAATTGTTTTTTTGAGTGAAACACATATAGCCCCTAAACACTTGAGTGGTAATATTTAGTGAACCTTTGTGAGTTTAGTGGGTTATATCGGGTCTTCTATATGCCTATTTGATTGTGGTGGATTGATTTGACACATGGTCAATACATGAATATACTTTAGCATTTCTCACATGTGCATCTTAATTGCCTAACAAATTCAAAAATCTTATGTTGTGCTTTGTCAACCTCATGGTCATATACATAATTAGTTCTCCGAGGGTTGTGGTTGGAAAGGCTAATACTACACTATCTTTATGTTTGTGAGTTAGTAGGTTTTCGAATTTGATTCAATTTAGTTTGC
Organism: Rosa rugosa; assembly: GCF_958449725.1. Taxonomy (NCBI): domain Eukaryota; kingdom Viridiplantae; phylum Streptophyta; class Magnoliopsida; order Rosales; family Rosaceae; genus Rosa; species Rosa rugosa. The sequence continues at coordinate 53,126,078 of NC_084820.1, read as the reverse complement.
TTGAGGACAAGCAAAGTTAAGTGTGGGGATGTGATTACACGCATTTCGATGCATGTAATTATATCTAAAACACTAGAAATAAGTTAATCCTCAAGTTAATTATTATGTAATTAATTCATTTTTATTTATTGTGTAGGAAATAAGCGGAATTGCGGAAACGAGAGAAAATCGAAGGAAATTGGAGTCCCGACAAAATGACGAAATGGTCAACGCCGGTCAATGACAACAAAAGTGTGATATCCGACATCATGACGGGACTAAGGAATAATTTCGGATTTTGGAAAAGAAAAGAAAAATGGTAATAGAAGAAGAAGTAAAAAGTGGTTGTTTAATTAATTAATCAATATTGATTGATTAATTAAACAAGTTAGGAAAGAGTATGGTGCTGCACGTAGGCCTAGGCCTCATCATATGGCCCTTGGGCCCTAAGCCCGCCCGGCCCGACCCTTCCATTAGGGCGGGCCGGCCCGACCCTTTTTATTTAGGGTAGGGTATGGGTCACACAAATAAAGCCCGGCCCTACCCTACGGCCCGGCCCGATTGAGCCCGTAAGGGCTAGGCCCGGCCCGGCCCTAACCCGGCCCTAAAATTTATATTTTATTTTTGTTATTTTCTATTACATGTGTTATATGTATAAAACTATGGAAGTGTAGAAAATTATTTCAATCTGCCATATTAGGAAATGAGTCTTTTAAATTGAGCCATATTTTGAGAAGAAAAAAATAATTTTTTTTAAAGAATTAACCGTTAATTCGGCAAAAACGCCGCCGTTTTAATATAATCTTATGGGTATTTTAATATTTACCAATAATTACTGTTAACTAATTAACTGTAATAATTACAAAGCTATTATTTCAAATTGGACAATATATTCATGTAATACCAATTTTGAAATAAATCAAGTAATCAACATAACTAAAAATAATCAATTGGTCGAGTTGAAACCATTTTATCAATGTAATGTTAACTTCTTAATGAGCAAAATGGGGGACGAAATGGAATTTTTTAAAATGCACCGCTGGATGTTATTTGCATATGAATATATGTTAGTGGTAGAAATTTCAGCAATTTCCGCCTTCGTTTGGACCTCGATCTACCCGGTCAACTCAATACCCTAAATAGAACATAAAACAAATATGCTCTTAACCGGTCCTTGGCAATTCACTTTTTTCGATCTTTCAGCTCCCACACTCTCATGGGTAGGGGGTCTACTTATGGATGTCAAAATTCCGCAACGTTTGTCCGCGCATGGTGCCGCTCCCCTTAGGGAAGTTTGCTTGTGCAAAGCGTTGACCGCTCCGTTAGGTGCCTTATTCACGGCGGATCGGCCTAATTTCTTTACACAATACCTATCACTATTGTATAAACATATAAGAATTTTCCGATTGATCGATTTTCATTTCAAAATTTTTGGATCGCACATACTCCTTATATGCCTATTAATGTAGTATAACTAGTTTATTAGGCTTGTTACCCTCCATGAGCAAAATGGGGGACGAAATGGAATTTTTTAAAATGAACCGCTGGATGTTGTTTTCATATGAATATATGTTAGTGGTAGAAATTTCAACAATTTCCACATTCGGTTGGACCTCGATCTACCCGGTCAACTCAATACCCTAAATAGAACATAAAACAAATATGCTCTTAACCGGTCCTTGGCAATTCACTTTTTCCGATCTTTCAGATCCCACACTCTCATGGGTAGGGGGTCTACTTATGGATGTCAAAATTCCGCAACGTTTGTCCGCGCATGGTGCCGCTCCCCTTAGGGAAGTTTGCTTGTGCAAAGCGTTGACCGCTCCGTTAGGTGCCTTATTCACGGCGGATCGGCCTAATTTCTTTACAAAATACCTATCACTATTGTATAAACATATGAGAATTTTCCGATTGATCGATTTTCATTTCAAAATTTTTGGATCGCACATAATCCTTATATGTCTTGTAATGTAGTATAACTAGTTTATTAGGCTTGTTACCCTCCATGAGAAAAATGGGGGACGAAATGGAATTTTTTAAAATGAACCGCTGGATGTTGTTTGCATATGAATATATGTTAGTGGTAGAAATTTCAACAATTTCCACATTCGGTTGGACCTCGATCTACCCGGTCAACTCAATACCCTAAATAGAACATAAAACAAATATGCTCTTAACCGGTCCTTGGCAATTCAATGTTTTCGATCTTTCAGCTCCCACACTCTCATGAGTAGGGGGTCTACTTACGGATGTCAAAATTCCGCAACGTTTGTCCGCGCATGGTGCCGCTCCCCTTAGGGAAGTTTGCTTGTGCAAAGCGTTGACCGCTACGTTGGACGCCTTATTCATGGCAGATCGGCCTAATTTTTTTACACAATACCTATCAATGTTGTATAAACATGTGAGAATTTTCAGATTGGTCGATTTCCATTTCAAAATTTTTGGATCGCACATAATCCTTATATGCCTATTAATGTAGTATAACTCGTTTATTAGGCTTGTTATCCTCCATGAGCAAAATGGGGGACAAAATGGAATTTTTTAAAATGCACCGTTGGATGTCGTCCGTATATGAATATATGGTAGTGGTAAAAATTTCAGTGACTTCCACCTTCGGTGTGTGTATTAAATATGTTCAATAAAAAACAATGAGTCTTTTATTACCAATATATACCATTAAGCCATATTTTGAGAAGAAAAAAATAATGTTTTTTTTTTGTTAAACAAAATAAGGCCTTTTTTTGGCCCATTTCGGCCCTATTTGAGGGCCGGCCCGACCCGGCCCTTTCGGCCCTAACGGATCGGGCTTTTCGGGCGGGTAAGGGTTAGCATATTTAAGCCCTGGCCCGACCCTACCCGGCCCTAAATTTTGTTGACTTTGACTAGGCCCGGCCCGGCCCGACCCTAAGCCCTAAAATTTAGGGTAGGGCCGGCCCTAGCCCGGCCCATGATGACCCCTAGTTGCACGTTTAGCCTAGTTAATGGGCTCAATTATACATTGTGGTTAATTAAGCAAGAATGGGAAGTTGGAAACCCACGTGCCAGCTCTTTCTCTTCTTTTCCTTTTTCTCCCCAGCCAGTCACACGCCATACCCTATGACCCTATCTATCATTCTCTCTTCTTTGCATCAACGCCTCCATATATATTGCTAGACCATTCTATTCGCACGGGGAGACAGAGCGCCGCACTACACCAAAACAGGGGGCAGCCTTTGGGCTGCTCCCATTCTCTTCTCCCATCATCTTCTCCTTCATTTTCCATATTTTCTTTAGTTTTATTTTAGGGATTTGAAAGATTTACTCACCCAAAGCTTCAAAAATTCATCAAAGACTTCTCCTCTATAAGATTCAAGACTTGGGTAATTGTGGGAGTTGTAAATCAAAACTAGTCATGCTAGCTTTTTAGCTATTTGTGACTATTCTTGTTTTCTCCTACACTTCTCTTCTCTTTTGTATTTGAATTTTGTAATTTTGATGTCTATAATTATGAGTTGTGAGTAATTTCCTTGTTGGAGGTTAGGGTTGTGTCCCTAACTCAAATTTTGTGTAAAAGATGTTTAATTTAATGTAATGATGCAATTTTCATATGATGGATGCTTATATCTATTTTTGTTGGGTTAAAATGCATGTCTAGGAGCCTAGTCAACTCTAGGGTGTGTATTTTGAGCATGTTTAGGACAGAGTTAGAGGCTTGACCCCCTCTAATTCCTAAGCTAGAAACCTTCAATTTCGTATTCAAGGGGTTATAAGCATGGTGATTTACACCCGTTGCATGATTGCGCGGGCGGGTCGCTTAGTAGTCTAATTCCTCGATCTCTACGCCTCTTGATGTGAATTAGTGACCCTTGAACCGGCTCTAATTCATGCCAAGTGAGTTCCTACGGCCCTTGAACCAGAGTAGGAATACCATGAAAGGGAATTTCGGTCCTTGAGCCTTGAACCGCCTTGGATACGACTACCGCCAAAGTAGGAATTTGCATCTACATTAGATTAGCTTCCGACACATAGAATTTGGGTGAACGAGCCTCCCTAACACCCGACATTCCCATTTATTTGGTTACACTTTTATTAATTTATTTGCATTTTTATTAATTGCTTTACATTTCATTATATTTTTTGTTAATCTAAAATCATCTCTCAAAATATTGAATTTCGACTCATTGTAAATATTCATCACTAGGCTCTTAGTTTTGATTAGGCTTTGGTGAAAATCAAAGCTGAGCATTGCTAAGGCTTGGTGCCTTAGATTAGCATTTTTATTTGTTTTACTTTCCTTTATTTTATTTGCTTAGTGACTTTAGCACCGACTACCCAAGGATTGTGGGCTAGCCACTAATCCCCGTGGTACGATAAACTTTGGGCATAATACTTCCCTATCTTGACAATGATACGTACGCTTGCGTAAATGTGTATCAAGTCAGCTCACCCCTTAACAGATTTTGCAGGTATGGAATCAAGATACTAGAGCAAGAAGTTCCGATATGTATATAATGTCAAATGGGTTGTGAAACTTGTGTTTTCTTTATGTTTGTTTCAAATAAAGAATGGGTACTAGTGTACTATGTATGATAGAGATTATGTAATATATGTTTCCGCTGGAATTTTGAGATCTTGTTATCTAGTTGTTTGTTCACGATTTATTTATTTATTTATTTTGGTCACATTTTGATTATAGAGATTTTGGTTCTATAATTAAGATGTGATTCACACCTTAACTCGAGATTATAAGAATAGCTCGAGTCAGGGCGTGACAATCCAAGCTTCAACTGAAGGAAGGAAAATGATGATCTACTTGGGTGATGAAGTTGGTGATTATTGCCCAAGCTTGAAGCTGAGGGAAGGAGATTTTGTGATGCCAAGGAAGAATTTCCCTCTTTTCAATAAGATTTCCCAGAACACTCTAACTCTTAAGGCTGAGATTCAAGGATGGACTGATGGGGAAGAGTTTGAGCACATCTTGCTAAACTTGATCCGCACAATCACCATCGAAGAGAATGCTGCTGCTCAGTTCAATAAGACTGATTGCGTGTTACAGACCACCTCTGTTTTTGGTCATGAGCCCTTCCTTAAAGCTCTCCTAGTTTAGCAGTAGTGGATTAGAATGGTCATTTCGTATTGTTTAATTTTTCTGGAAAATTGTTGCAGTAAGCTAGCAAAATGTTGCAAATTCAGAGAATCCCTTGTTTTCTTGGTCTAGAAATAAGCTAGCCTTCCAAGTTTGTGATTTCTAATTGATCAAGAAAATTGGATCATTAAAGAAGAAAAACCGTATGTTAAGGGAAGGGAACCACTTTGCACATCAAGAGTCGAGATAATGGTCTCTCTGTGATGCACTGATGCCAAGTTTGTCTACCCAAGTAGATGCAGGGTTTCTCCTTGCTGACCACTTGGCCTGAAATTCCACCATATGCCACTTTTGATGACTTGATTCTGATTCCCACTTGGAAAGAATTAAGGTTTGTTTGGCCAAATAAAATAGGCTGTCCAGGAAGGAATCCATGAAGTAGTAGCGTATCCCTGAATTTCAAGGTAGGGGGGAACCAATATGAGCATTCTGTCACTAATCAGACCCACTACTTTGACCACTTTTGGTTAAACCAAATGGGTGATACATATTTTCGTCCAAACAGAGAGCAAAGCAAGCTGCATTGGTAGTAGCTGCTGTTGTTGCAGGGCCGGTCCTGACTTCTTAGAGGCCGCACAATGAAAATGTAGTTTCACATGAAACTAAAAACTACTATTTAGACTTTTGTTTTTCAAATAAACATATAAAATCTATCAAAAAGGTTGAAAATAATGAGAATAAAAAGTGCCGAATAGCAAAAGAAAACAAGTAGTAATGTAATAAAAAATAATTTATGTAAAAAGAAGAATACAAGGAGTCAACTACCAAAAGAAATAGAAGAAAACAAGTCAGAATGCAAAATACACCCGCGAGAATCGAACTTGGGAATTCTAAGAGACCAAAAATAGCTCTAACCACTAATGCTGCATTTGGGGCAGAAATTAGATAAAGTGTTGCCAAATTAAGAAAAATCCAGATCGGAGCCTCGCCGGAGATCCGTGGCCTGAGGCAGCTGTGTCAGGTTGCAAAATTCAGGGCCGGCTCTATGTTGTTGATTATTCTGAGTCCCTCCTTAGTAAGAAAAAACATTGGTTTGGCCAAGTAAGACAAGGCTCTCCACAAAATAATCCATGATCGAAGAGGTAGTAATACCCCGGATTTCCAAAATCTCTAAACTGTTTGTCCTTAGGGTCATAAGACTTGAAGGAATTGAACTTAATTTCCGTCACGACCCATTCTGACCACCACCTAACCACTCTTTGTAAAACCAAATGGCTTGATACAAGGTTCTTCTTCCGGAGATCCTAGCAGACGCACATTGAATAATTTAGTCCATGATTCGGCCACACCGTACTCTTTCATCACCCACAAGTCAAAGCAAGAGTTTCCCTGCATCTTAAATAAGGCAAGCCATCACTGATCCCGATCACCATGGTACCTTGAAATCATGGATAGACAGTCGCTTCGTAAACATTGGCGAATCTCGACATTGCGAAATGATTCATCAACCATGTCCAATGCCACAACGGAAACAGTAAGCTCATGATCATCCTCCTAGTAGGCGGGGTGGGGGGCTGTATTGAACCCAGTGAAACGCACCGTTGACAAAAGCATGATGACTTGTAATAGGGTCAAAAATTCCTCAAGTAAAGAAGGCTTACTTAGAGGCTACACAAGTAGTAAAAAACTAAAAACTAACTACAATCTCCGGTTTTTAAAAAACACAGCAACACATATAATGCAAACCAATAGAGGACGACAAAATATACATGCAAGCCCAGATTGAAGAAAAATACATGAACAATGTTTAATAAAGGACGCTTAGAAAACAATAGTTGGGTAAGTGCTAAAGGAAGTAGAATATCAAGTTACTATGCGTAGCTGGTTGAATATAAAATCAAACAAACATTCAAAAGTTCAATGAATATGCAAAACACGTCAGTTGGTATACCCACATTTTGTAACAGTAATATTAATGTTAAGTTCTTTCTATCTCTTTCTCATAAAGATTTCATTTTTCATGTACGGAACACTTCCATTGGCAGACGTACTATCTATTAATTCTACTGGGGCAAGAAGTTGGCTCATCTCTCTCTCTCTCTCTATATATATATATATATATATATATATATATATATATATATATATATGTTAAAGTAAAATGCCAATTGGAATTGGTCTACTCATTTCATTTCATAGTCCCTTTATATAGGGATAGAATTACAACGGAAATATCGATTACATTAATGATACTAAATGCTGATTGATCCGTAATTGTGCTGATTGATGGTAATCACTGATTCCTTGATTCCCTCTCCGTCAGTTGCTTTGATGAAGGCACACAATATGTTTTTCCTTTAACACTCCCCCTTGTGCCAAGTCAAAGCGAAATGGTGCATGAGTTGTTGCCTCACTAAAAACCTTGCCAAGTAACAATAAAAACCCTGTGGGACAAAAAATACGCCTTGGTCGAAGGAAAAGAGCACAACGCACATTTTACATTTGAGGATGACATGTGTGTGTTAGACTCCCCCTGACGTCTACACCTCCCCCCTGATACTTACATTAATCAGGGGAGCTTGGAAAGTCTTCACATTCCTATGCTTTTCACATGTTTCTCAAATATGGCCTCAGGCAATGATTTGGTGAACAAATCTGCCACATTCTCCTCAGATCTTACTTGATTCACTTGAATCTTGAGGAGGGCCTGTTGTTGCTGATTGTAGAAAAACTTTGGTGATATGTGTTTTGTATTATCACTCTTGATATGCCCTAGCTTCATCTGTTCGATGCAAGCTGCATTATCTTTATTAATGCAAGTAGGCTCTTTAGTGGTAGAACTCAAACCACTAGTCCCTCGAATATGTGTGATGATAGCTCTTAACCATACACACTCACGAACCACCTCATGTAGAGTAATGATCTCTGAGTGGTTCGAGAAGGTAGCCACAAGGGTTTGCTTGGTTGATCTCTAAGATATCGTCGTGTTCCCACTGGTAAATACATAACCAGTTTGGGAACGACCTTTATGTGGGTCAGAGAGGTACCCAGTATCAGCAAAACCAACCAAAACGTCATTTGGCGTTTCGGTGTAGGGAGTGGCGCTTTCGCCATCAACATTTCCTTTAGGGATTCCAGTTCCATCTGCGGTCCCTCTTGTCTCTCTGTAGGGAAAGAACAGTCCCAAGTCAATGGTTCCTTTTAGGTATCGAAGATGTTCTTGATACCATTCCAGTGACGCTGCGTTGGCGCTGAGCTAAATCTAGCTAACAAGTTCACTGAGAATGCAATCTCTGGTCGAGTACATTGGGTTAAGTACAATAATGCGCCTATTGCACTTAGATAGAGAATTTCAGCTCCCAACACTTCTTCGTCATCTTCCTTTGGACGAAATGGATCTTTCCTTGCATCCAAACTTCGACCGATCATGGGAGTGCTAGCAGGATGTGCTTTGTCCATGTTATATCGCCTGACTTTTGGACATATGCAGACTGGTGGATTAGTATTCCACAAACTCGGTGTTCTAGTTCAAGGCCTAGATAGGATCGAGTTTTCCCAAGATCCTTCATCTCAAATTCAGATTTCAAGTAGCTCGCGGTTTCTCTTATTTCATCAAGAGTACCTGTTATGTTCATATCATCGACATATACAGCTACAGTTGCAAATCCGGAACTTGTTTTCTTTATGAATACGCAGGGGCATAATTCATCGTTCTTATATCCCTTCCCAATCAAGTAGTCACTTAGACGGGTATACCATGTCCGTCTGGATTGTTTTAATCCGTAAAGTGAGCGTTTAATTACAAACGCACTCCGTGGTTTAGAGTCACTTGACTTGGGTAATGTAAGGCCATCAGGCACTTTCATATATATCTCTGAATCTAGATCCCCATAGAGATATGCAGTAACCACATCTATGAGCTGCATTTCCAGTCCTTTGGAAACTACTAAGCTAACTAAGTAGCGGAACGTTATAACGTCCATTACGGGAGAGTATGTCTCCTCGTAGTCAATTCCAGGGCGTTGTGAGAAACCTTGCGCCACAAGGCGAGCCTTGTACCTCAGGACTTCATTCTTCTCATTACGCTTTCTGATAAAGACCCATTTATGTCCTACAGGCTTTACACTTGGTGGGGTTAGCACTACCGGACCAAATACCTGTCTCTTTGTCAGAGAATCTAATTCTGCCTGGATTGCTTCTTTCCATTTAGGCCAATCTGCTCTTTGCTGACATTTTGCAACAGAGCGTGGTTCGATATCATCGTGCTCTATGATTCCTTGAGCGACAGTATATATCATCAATGTGTATGGAAGATCTTTCTATCAACTCATACGCACTCTCATAATCCTTTGAGATTTCTTTGTTCTCTGGAATCATTTTTAACATCGGAGCGTCCTCCAGTATTGATTCATGGACATAACTATAATCAGAGACAATCTCATGAGAGGGATTCTGTACATTGATGATTGGTTTGTGCCTTACTCACCCTCTTCTTCCTTGGGTGAGTGTCAATCGAACCAAGTGGCCTCCCCCTCTTCCTTGGGGAGCCACGGCCTCAACCACACCTCCACTAAGTGTGGTTGCAGTGCCTCTATCTGCGGCACCGTGCCCCTTGTTGGGGACTTCTAACCTTGCAGACACATTTGCAGCTGGTATATGTGATCTCGTCACTTTTACGATATCAGTAAACGCATCAGGCATCGAATCTGCTACGTTCTGAAGATCGATTATTCTTTTCACTTCACTTTCACTTTGTGAAGTGCGGGGATCAAAATGAGACAGAGTGGGGACAAACCACGACAATTCCTGTCGTTCCCTTGGAAAATCCTTTTTCCTATCTCCCCCTAACGACGGGAAGACTGTCTCATCAAAGTGACAAACCGCAAATCTAGCGGTAAAGAGATCGCCTGTCAAGGGTTTCCAAATAGCGGATAGTTGTTGGGGATTCGTATCCAACATAAATACTTAATCGTCTCTGATGACCCATTCTGGTGCGCTGTGGGGGCGCAATAGGCACATATACTGCTCAACCAAATATGCGTAAGTGTGAAATGTCAGGCTCATATCCAGTTACCAACTGGTACGCAGAAAATGGTTGGCTAGCTGTGGGTCTTAAACGAATAAGTAAAGCTGCGTGCAATATTGCATAACCCCATGCAGATATAGGCAGGTTGGTGCGCATAACCAATGCCCTAGCCACCATCTGTAGCCTTTTGATGGTGGCTTCTGCGAGACCATTTTGTGTATGCACATGGGGTACAGGATGCTCTACATCGATCCAAATAGATATGCAATAATCATCAAATGCTTTTGATGTAAACTCTCCAGCATTATCAAGCCTTATAGACTTGATAGGGTGATCAGGGTGGTGAGCCCTTAAACGTATAATCTATGCTAGGAGTTTTGCAGCATTTCTTGTGGACACTAAAGCGACATGTGACCAGTGTGTCGAAGTATCCACCAGAACCATAAAGTACTTAAAATGGTCCGCATTCTGGATGGATAGGTCCACAGATATCTCCTTGTATCCTTTGTAAGAATGGAATGTTTTGTTTTGTATCTTTAGCATAGGAAGGTCTCGATCCTGTTTTTGCTAAAGAGCAGGCTTTGCAAAACGAGTGATATGCCTTTGAAATAGTCAATGAGGCATAATGGGAGGGAGGTAGTGCTTCTGGTACTTCAGAAGGCAATGACTGCATTTGAGCAATACTAGAACCGACACCTTGCAGTGTGACGGATTTTTGTCCCATTTTATGTTTCACTCGAAAGAAGGGATGTCCATATGAGTTCTTTAAAATACGGATCATCATGTCACGACCGGGGTGCCCTAGGCGGTCATGCCAAAGCCTGTATGAGTCAGTGTCCCACATTTCATTGTTGGTGACAGCATAGGATTCAATGATCCGAATCGTAGTGAGGTACAGTCCACTAGATTGACTCATAAGTTTCTCTAAAATGCGTTTCCTTCCACATTCATTAGAGGTAATATAAAAGTATTCAGTTCCATTCTCACAGTTTGTTTTTACATGATAATCGTTGGCATGAATATCTTTGATACTTAACAAGGTTCGATTAGCTCTTGGTGCATATAGAGCTTCTTTAAATATATCTCATATTCTTTAGAGTATTTCTATTTTAGTAGAATGATAATCTTTTCATTCTAATAATTTTTCTCTAGATGTATTGCTTTACATCTTTATAATGCTATTTCGAACCATGTAAATATGTGTATAGTAAATAAATTTGAATAAATTCAGTGCTTCAGAATAAAATTCAAAATTTATTAATAAGCCAACGATGATCAAATTAAGGTCTTGTTCTAATTCATCAAACCAGTATTGAAATAAACTTTAAGACCAAGTAGTAGTCTAATTAAAAATGAGGCATTATGCCTTCACAACTGTCTTTGGAAAATAAAATGAATAAAGCAGATCAGTCAAGATTGAGAGCATCCATTGACTTAGCAAGTTCCTCTTTGCCATTGAAGTCTGCAATTGTAAGGTTGACGTCTAGGTCATGACCTCCTTCTTCCATATAGTGAGCCTCTTGTTCTTTAGACTCTCTATACCTCTTGTAATTGGCTGCTACTCTGTTTTGGCAGTTCTTGTACCAATGCCCAATGAATCCACACCTATAGCATGGTTCATTGTCAACTCTTTCCTTTGGCATCTTGTTTCCATGATCCCCATGTCCCTTTCCACGTGGTGCATTGTTGCCACGTGGGTAGGGATCAGCACGTCTAAACCCCCTTGCATTGGAGTTATTTCCACCTTTCATTTTTCCATAATTAGCCTCGGGAATTTTCTTTGTCCCAGTGGGCCTGGCATTGTTATTCAAGAGAATCTTATTTTGTCTCTCAGCCACTTGCAGTAGGCTTATCAACTTATTGAAGGTTGTGATTCTTTTGTTGTCATAATCCAACTGATACTGGTTCGCTAGTATAAAAGCTGAATTAGGAAAGGTGGTAAGAGTCTTGTAGATCATATCATCTTCTGTGATTTCCCTTCCACAGAAATTGAGACGTGCCTTTAAGCGCAACATGTCCTTGTTGAAGTCATTGACCTTTTTATAGTCAAGAAAGCGGATTCCATTCCACTGAACAGCCAGTCCTGGGAGCAAAGTATCGTGAATGTTCCCAAAACGTCCTTTAAGGGCATCCCACAGTGCTTTGGGTGTCTTCAACTGAAGGTACTCCCAGCGTAGGCTAGGATCAATATGTCGCCTCAGAAACATTAAGGCATCTGCTTTCACCTTATTAGATAGTTCATCATCTTTGGGGTCAGTAATGGTGGCAGTGTAGTCTTTTGCCACAAATGCAGTTTCCATATCGGAAACCCAACGATGGTACTCAAGTCCTTCTGAGTCCAAAATGTCAAACTCAGGTCGAGTTGGATCAGCCATCTACATAAACAAGAGAGAAGAAATAAATTACGCAGTCATAAAGACATCCACGTGAATTATTTTCCAAACGTATGAATTAGATTTCAAGACCAAGATTCGTAATGGTCACATTTTTTTTCGATGCTATGTGAAAATACTTTATCACAGTAAGTGAGTGTATAATGCGCATGAATTTTCATTATCATGGCCAAACGGTATTGATATGTTGCATTAAAAATAATCATAGTACATTTAAATATATCATATAAAAATAAGCTTCATGCTCAAATTTCACAAATATACAACAAATTATATACTACACATAATAATAGCAATAATATATCATGCATAAAATAAAATGTAAATAATAGCATAATATAAAGCATGCGTAGGCACAATTTATATAAGTGTAAAATAAAATAAAACATAAGCAATAAAACATAAAGCATGCTTAAACATAATTCTAAATCATGCTTAAAAATAATCATATAAAACATAAATAACAAAACATGCTTAAAATGATTAATATAATCTAACTAAACATGCTCGAGAATTTTATAATAAAAGCGTATATAATAAAATCTAAAGCATGCTTAAAAATAGAAAAGATAAATCAAATTCACATGCTTGGTTAAAAAAAAAAAAATAAAGAAAACATACTTGATTTCGATAAAACAATCCTAGCGCACGCGCGTGTTGATGCAGGCGTGCGTAGCGATGTTTTTGTGCTTGAGAAAAAAAAAACTGGGCCGCTTTCTTTTCTTTTCAGCAGTAGGCCTTATTTTTTTTTTACGTTTGTTTTATTTTTTTTCTCTGGGCCGGGTCTCTTTGGGCCTTTTTTTTTCTGTCTTCTTTTCTGGGCCACAGGGGCCTTGTTTTCTTTGTCTGTTCCTCTTTTTTCTGGGCTTCAAGGCCTGCTTCTTTTTTTTTTTTTTTTTTGTTAGGCCGGGTCCTTTTCTTTGGGCCGGGTCAGACCTTTTTTTTTTCTCTTTCTTTTTTTTCTTTTCTTCTTCCTTTTCGCGTCTTCTTCCTCTGGATTTCTGCTGCGTGTTTTTTTCTGGTTTACAGATAGGCAGCGGCGAGTCAAGGTGGGCAGGGGCCGTGCGAGGCTAGGCAGCGGCTAGGCGAGCGCTGGGATCGGCGCAAGCGGGGCTGTAGTCCGGAAGATCGATCTGGCTGTCCGGCAGCGGTGGTGAGATCAGAGCAGTAGGCGACCGACTGGGCTTAGGTGTGGCCTGTGGGCTGGAGGCCGGTGGCGCTGGGCTAGAGGCAGCGATGCCGGGAACTGAAGGCAGGCTGCTGCTGGGTTGTGCAGGTCGGTGTATTGCAGGCGGCGATGCAGTGCGGGGGCACGGGGCTGCTGATGCAGGTCGGGTCGGAGTGTGAGAAGCAGGTGCAGATCGGATCGCCGAAAAAACCTGCTGGTCGTCTGAAGATGAATGCCGGTGAGGTCGAGATCGAGATCGGGTCTGGTTCTGGACGTGGTCGATCTGCTGCTGCTGGGAAGAGATTTTTTTTAATTATTTTTTTTTGGTTGTTGGTGGCGGCAGAAACAGAAGAAAATATTGTTTTCTTCTAGGGTTTGTTTCTTTTCGTTTAGAAAGAAAACTAGAAAATTAAGATTTTTTTTTTTTTTATTGGCTATTTGCTCTGAGCGTGCTGATAACGTGTTAAAGTAAAATGCCAATTGGAATTGGTCTACTCATTTCATTTCATAGTCCCTTTATATAGGGATAGAATTACAACGGAAATATCGATTACATTAATGATACTAAATGCTGATTGATCCGTAATTGTGCTGATTGATGGTAATCATTGATTCCTTGATTCCCTCTCCGTCAGTTGCTTTGATGAAGGCACACAATATGTTTTTCCTTTAACAATATATATATATATATATATATATATATATAGATCCTATTTTTTCATGTACGGAACACTTCCATTGGCAGACGTACTATCTATTAATTCTACTGGGGCAAGAAGTTGGCTCATATATATATATATATATATATATATAGGATTTTTCTCAGGTAAGGATGTCCTTAGTTTTTCTTATGGAACGGATTTACTGTTTTCACCCACTTTCCGATCACATTTTCACATCTTAACCGTTCAATTTTTAGGTCCTAATGTATGGATCACCTCTGCAAAATTTCAGCCAATTTGGTGATCGTTAAGGCGTCCAAAACTGCAATTTACACGAACGAACCGAATCTGTCGAACCGGAACCGTTCGTTTACATTGTTGTAATTTGCAGTTTTGGATGCCTTAATGATCACCAATTTGGCTGAAATTTTGCAGAGGTGATCTATACATTAGGACCTAAAAACTGAACGGTTAAGATGTGAAAATTTGATCGGAAAGTGGGTGAAAACTGGAAATTCGTACCTAAGAAAAACTAAGGACATCCTTAGTGTAGCCGGACTGTATATATATATATATATATATACAGATCCTATCCAGAGTGGAGCTCCGCTTTGAAAATTAATGTGTGAAGTTCGAGTTTTCGGTCGCATATCCACATCTCGCAGGTCGTCTAGTGATTTCTCTTCATCTTCTGCAAATCTTGATGGAGGCGAGCAGATTTCTCAATGGATTTGTATTTATACCTAGGCCCTAAAAATCCTCCATAATCCAACATTCAATAAAATCCTTGAGAATCTTTAGAGTTTTGAATATCTCCAGATTTCGATGGATATTTTCAAATCTTGATTGAATACATCAGGATTTTAAAGTCCAAAAAAATCCTACAAACTCTCAATTGAATACACCCCCCTAAGACTCTTCCAAGCACTTGCTGAGGCTAAGGACCAAATGCAAATCGTCTGATTCGCAGGAGATGAGTAGGAGGAGCTTCGAAACTCCGTCGTCGGTTTGGTTCTTGAGGTGGGTTTGAATGAAGTTAGGGTCTTTGATGAGAGGGTTCCATAACTTGCACACGGCGCTGCATCTGATTACGTCTTTGACTGGCAACTTCAACAGGATTTTGTCTATGATTTCTTCAGGAAAGTATTTTTCGACTCCCCATTGTTGTTTCTGGATCTTCATGGTTGGAACCGCTACGCCAATGGGACTCTGGGCTTGTATCTGATCGGATTTGCGGATAAAGGACGCTGTCGAGTTTGAGATGTAGTTGGGTTCAGTTCCTCCTCTCTGAGTCTCTGACTACTTCAAAACCGAATCCAAGTTGATCTTTATCTACGCCTTCCAGAGGTCTTTGAAGCATTGAAACCAAAGTTGCAGCGCTGCACGACAATAACTAGCACTAGGCAACTTTTAAATTGAAGTAGAGTAATTTTCCAGTTGTGTTTTAACTGTTGATTATTTGTTTTTCCTACTAGCAGCGATGATCGTCTATATTACAAATTTTCCGATTGATTTAATTTTTAATGATTTGTCACATAATTTTATCGGTAATATTAACAAATAATCTCATACAATTTGGCGCATAATAAATGCATTGTGCAATTTGGCCCAAGTAACTAGTTATTGTCGTGCAGTATGTCATATTACCGTTATCCAATTATTTTGGCGCGTGAAACGTCTCATACAATTTGGCGGGTCTTCTTGTTTTGGACCGTTACATTATCAGATAGTCTCATATGATTTGGTGCATAATGCAGTATTATGGTTGTACAATTTGATGCGCATAATAAGTTGCCGTACAATCTGTTATTTTACCGCTATCCAATTGCGGTAATTGGAAAGTACATCTTATATTTCTCCCAACTGATCTGTTATTTCATTTTCAATGATTAAGCAGCATGTTGGAAATTAGGTGTGCAGTTTAAATGATTAGTTAGGCACAAGATTTAATACAATTTTTACTTGATCATATATTAATGCATTGGTTATTTGGTATAAAATCGAATCAACGAAGGAAAGTGACGGCAACAATTTTAGGCTGACGGGAAAAAAAATGGAATGTTATTTTGGAGAGGTGTACTTAGCATATAAACTGGCGCGTGAATAATTTCTATCGATTTAAAAAGCCAAAGAAATGTTCAATTTGACACACACCAGTTACTCGAGGATTTTCAAAGTGACTCACTTCCTTCCCTCACTCTGTTCTTAATTTTTTTAGCTTCCCTTCCAAATGAGTTCCTATGGATGTGGCTTCAATGGCAATGACCGCAATCTCGATTCCGGTAACACCCTATCAAAATTCTCATGCTTAATATTGGTTCATAATCTTATTTTCCATGTACAATTTTGCTTAACTAGCCAGACATGAAGGTCTGTTTTGAATGTGATATTGGAACCATAAAATAAGACCCTTTGATATTGGCACCCTTTGTAGTGTGTGCCGGACGTAATACATTTTACTAGTTATTGAAACACGTTAAATTTGAACTCATTGCTTGTTTTTGATCCACAGAACGAAGAGATCCTGGTCTTACTGCTCAGAAGCAGGTAAGTTTCTAATGGAAATTGTAAGAGCAGAAACAAGTTTTTATAATACATCACTAGATCATTTGAAGTATGAAGTTTGGGGGGTAATGTAATAGAAACTAATTGGATACAGGTTCTGGCAAGCAATGTAAGCCAAAGGGTGACATGTTTGATCTATAGTCCTATTTTTTGTGTTGATAAACTTTTCAATCACTCTGTTTTTTGTTTTTCTTCTTTTCTAGAATAAGGATCGTGTCTTCATAAGAAAGCCTTCCCTCACAACCAAGATCGTGAGGCGCATACAGGTTTTGAGGGGGTTGGAGGTTGGCCTGATTTCAAAACTTATCTCAGTCCAGTTTCAGTTTGTTCAGAACTTGATTTTTTTCTTGTACATTATAGCCTATTTTTCAGATACAATTTCTATACTTCTACTGAGAATTAACCAGAGTATGTGTGCTTAAGACTACCCTTACACGTTGTTGTTTTGCAGGCCCAGCATAAGCAGTTGGAGAAGAAATTTTTCAAGGACAGAGCTGCACTGGTAGACAAATACCATCAGCTCTACAAACCTCTGTACGAAAAGGTTTGTAGGAACTTAACAACTTGTTGAATTGGTCTTATACGATTATTTTCTCGGAGTTCACAAACTCAAAGAATTGGCTTGAATGTGTTGTTGATATTGATATTCAGTGTATTGGTTTCTTTCTGATTAATGTGTGACGCTTGCAGAGATATGAAATTGTTAATGGTATATCTGAAGTCGGAGTAAAAACTCAAGAACTGTTAGAAGATGAATTGGTCTTATACGATTATTTTCTCGGAGTTCACAAACTCAACAACTTGTTGAATTGGTCTTATACGATTATTTTCTCGGAGTTCACAAACTCAAAGAATTGGCTTGAATGTGTTGTTGATATTGATATTCAGTGTATTGGTTTCTTTCTGATTAATGTGTGACGCTTGCAGAGATATGAAATTGTTAATGGTATATCTGAAGTCGGAGTAAAAACTCAAGAACTGTTAGAAGATGACGAAGCCAATGGAGGTAGCTTTTGAATCTCAAATCTTTTATGACTCTCATGCATTACACTTGATTGTGACGGTGGATAATCTCTTGTTATGCAGAGAAAGGAGTGCCTAACTTTTGGTTGTCTGCGCTGAAGAATAATAAGAAACTTTTGGTGGGGGATTTGATAATCTTTTTTTCTTTCTTTTTTTCTTTTTGGTGCTCATTTTCTCAAGTTAAATGTGGTATTTTGATCAGTTGTTTTCTGGAATAGATTATGAACCATGACGAACGCGCTCTCCAGTATCTGAACGATATCAAGTGGTCCAGGATACATGATCCTAAGGGATTCAGGCTGGAATTCTTATTTGATCCTAATCCTTACTTTCGAAACTCCGTCCTGACAAAAACATATTACATGGTTGAAGAACATGAACCGATATGGAGCAAGGAAATCGGGTAATACAAATTTCTGTGGTGTAGTGATTTTTCCCCCTTCTTTTGTTTTATTCTGAAGTTCAGAATTGGGATGCTTTGTAGGACGGAGATTGATTGGTATCCCGGGCAATGCTTGACAATCAATCCAAGAAAGGATCCAAAGAGTGCCAAGTCTTTGAGTACTCCAGCTGATATTTGTTCCAGCTTCTTTACGTTTTTCAAACTTCCCCAGCTTGATGATTATACTGGTGCAGATATGGTAAATCTGGTTTCATTTAATTGAGATCTCAAGGCTATTGACCTTCTCAATAATCATAATAATAAACAAGTCTTTTTAATCTCTCTTATGCATCTGTTGACAGGTTTCTATGTTCAAGACTAGGATAGAAAACGACCGTGAAATGGTGTAAGTTATGGATTACCTTTGCTTTGCTTCTTTGATGCATACAGTGTACGTAGCTCCGATTAACTATTTATAGGCAGTACACTTTGTTGAAACAAGAATTTTGTATTGTGGATAAATTAATAGTAGTACGGAGCTGGAAGTCTACCATAGGTAAGTGGATATGAAAATGGCCAATGATGACAGTTGTGAGGTGATACATTAATTCATATTCTTGTCAAACAAGTCATGGACTGCTCAATTAATTTTAACATTTCATTGGGATATCTTAGTAGTACCCATAGTTGATTATGCATGGGAATCTGTCTTTTTTATCTCTATCTAATGTCATTAATTCCAATGTTTCTGGTGGAATGTATAGCTTAACAATTCGAGACAAGATCATCCCTCACGCAGTGTCATGGTTCGCTGTTAATATAGACGAGCTTGATGATAGTGAAGACGACGATGACAGTGACTATCATTTTGACTTTGATAGTGATGATGAAGATGACACGTACAAGAAGTATGCTGCTGCTTATAACAACAACAAAGAAGAGGAAGATCGCAAAAGAAAGGTATATTTGTGTATTATATATTTCTTCCTGGTCTCCAGCCCCCTAGTACTATATCACAATGTTGAAACAAGTTTTAAGTTGTCAAGCGCTAGATAATATGATTTAGCAGTTGTTTACTCTTTTATTTCTCTCTCTGTGTTTTTTTTTTTTTCATTATACATGTGTCAATTGTCAAGCTTCACACGTGGTTAATGAACTATATCTGAACTGATCGACTTCATCAATTGCAGAGAGAGAGTGACTGGACTAATGCTGAGAGAGCAATGGCTAGGCTAACGCTGCGAGAGCAGTAACCGAATTAGAAGATCCGCGTCCCAATCTATGTCAAGTGCAGCAGCTGCATGTGATTCGTAGTGACGAGGCTCGTTTAGAGGTCATTCAAGCGCAGACGCCAAAGTTGCAGCACTAGGCATAGTCATATTCAATTCTTATAACACAGTAATTTTCAAATTGAATTACTATGGGATATTTTGTTTTTCCCTAAAAGCGGAGATTATATTTTACGATTTGCCAATTGTTTTATTTTCAATAATGAACAAGGGTTCAATCTCAACATAGACTTTGGTAGCTTAGATTTATATAAATTTTGGATGTCGATAGAAATTTTGATATAGTTCCGTCAATATAGAGGTGGATTTGATAGGGCTCGAGTAAGGCATCTTATATCTAAACCTTGCTTAAATTGTCAAAGCAAGACTTTTCAAAAAGCACAAACTTTTAGTGGAAGAACCACCCTCAAATGTGCTTCAATATTCCTTTTTAAAGGTGGAGAAGTCGAATACAGTTTGAAGCGATATACAATGTGGTATAGATTAGTCCGATAGTCTAATACAATTTGGAGTGTTATATGGTTTATCGCATTGTCCAATATGGAGTAATAAGTTGTTGCCGTATGTCTGTTAGATTTGCTATGGGCTAAAGTCTGTTTAGTCCCTGTATTATGTCTCTCTCATCGTTTTAGTCCCTGACATTCCAATTTAATCTGAACAGTCCCTGATGTCTCAATTTCCGTCTAATAGGTCCTTTCCGCGGGAAATTAGGAATTGGTCTTGGTTGAAATGTCTAATATACCCCTCAGTTATTTCTTTTTTCTTTTTTTTCCTTTTTAATTTATTTTTTTCCTTTTTTCCTTTTTCCATTTTAATTTCCTTTTTTTTTTCTTTTTTCTTTTTCCTTTTTAATTTCTTTTTTTTCTTGTTTCTTTTTTCTTTTTCCTTTTTAATTTCTTTTTTTTTTCTTTTTCCTTTTTTTTTTCTTTTTTTCCTTTTTCCATTTTAATTTTTTTTCTTTTTCCTTTTTAATTTCTTTTTCCTTTTATTTTTCTTTTTTTCCTTTTTCCATTTTAATTTCTTTTTTCTTTTTAATTTCTTTTTTCCTTTTTTTTATTTTTCTTTTTTCCTTTTTAATTTCTTTTTTCCTTTTTTTTTTTCCTTTTTAATGACCATCGTATTCTGCTGCATCAGTAGCGCCACGTCAGCGAACCAATCAAGATCAACCCGAAACCCCAATTCTTGTTCTCCACGCGAGCGGCCATTTTTCTTTTCCATCACTATTCTTCTTCTTCACTTCTAGTTTTTGTCAACTTGGCCATCAAAAACCACCATTCAACCAAACCCAAAATCCAAATCACGATTTTGAGCAAGACCCAAAAACCTCAGAGTTTGAAAAAATGGTAGTTTTAAGTGAAAAGTTAAAAAATGGTAATTTTTAGTGAAAAGTTTCCAAATTGAGGCTTGATGTGGAGAGAGAAAGTGGGATTTGAGTGGGAAGAGAGAGAAGTAGGCTGTGAAAACAAGAGGGAAGTGGTTTAGCGGCGAATTTCAGAGCTGATTGGGAAACAGATGGGTTGTGGAGTTTGATCGGAATGAGATTGGTGGGTTGAGGAAGTAGAAAGTAGGCAAAACGAAAAAGAAAAAAGAACTTAAAAAGGAAAAAAAATTAAAAAGGAACAAGAAAAAAAAAGAAGAAATAGCAAAAAAGAAATTAAAAAGGAAAAATAAAAAAGGAAAAAAAGAAATTAAAAAGCAAAAAAGAAATGAAAAAGAAAAAAGAAAAAAGGAAAAAAAGAAATTAAAAAGGAAAAAAAATGAAAAAAAAAGAAATTAAAAATGAAAAATGAAAAAAAAGGAAAAAAGAAATTAAAAAGGAAAAAGAAAAAAATGAAAAAAAGAAATTAAAAAGGAAAAAGAAAAAAGAAAAAAAAAAGAAATTAAAATGGAAAAAGGAAAAAATAAAAAGAAAAAAAAGGAAAAATGAAATTAAAAAGGAAAAAGAAAAAAGAAAAAAAAGAAATTAAAAAGGAAAAAGAAAAAAAGGAAAAAAATAAATTAAAAAGAAAAAAAAAAGGAAAAAGAAATAACTGAGGGGTATATTGGACATTTCACCCAAGACCAATTCCTAATTTCCCGCGGAAATGACCTATTAGACTGAAATTGAGACCTCAGGGACTTTTCAGATTAAATTGGAATGTCAGGGACTGAAACGATGAGAGAGACATAGTACAGGGACTAAACAGACTTTAGCCAATTTACTATTATTTAATCATTTTGGCACATGACATCTCTCATACAGTTTTGACAAGTAAACATAATTTATTGCGTTATTTAATTGGAGATCACGTTACATATTTCATATAATTATTGTGTAATTTTGACGCGATACATTATGGTACAGTCTCATACTATTTGACGCATATATATGTCGCCTAATTTAACGCGCTTAACAAGTAATATAGTCTGTTATATTACCGTTATCCAATCGCTTTATGTATTAAGATAATTAATAATCATCATTTAAATTTTATTTAGCACATAGCTTTCTTCCCTTCTTCTCCACTGTAACTGGCCACGCCCAACTGGCCGAGACGAGTTTCAAATTTCGAGTACAGCGACGTGAGTTGTCACCTATAAGGTGGTTCGTTTTCAAAACTCAAGCTCCCCCGCGGGTCCAACTGACCCACGACTTTCCCTTCCCCCCAATTGGTGCGTGCACTCCACTCTCCCCACCGGAGCGTGACACCGCACATCCACGCTCGCAGTATAAAAACCCGAAAGTCCTTTAGGTTTCGGCCTCTTAAGGAGGAGAGAGGGATAAACACAAATCGTCCACTCGCTTTCTGAATCTCCCTCCCTTTTTCTTCTTCTTCTTCTTCGTTTTAGGGTTTTGAATATTCTCGCCCTCGGAAAATGAGTAGCAACAAAGATAACTTCGACATGTCCGACCTCGGCACCTCCCTTCCGGCCGCCGCCGCCGGTAATACTCTATTTCCACTACTCTTGATTTGAGTTTCTGATTAGGTTGAGCGAGAGCTCCGGTGTGGTTGATTTTGTTTGCTGTTTCATCTCTGCAATTGCGATTTGATGTGTTTTTCTGTGGTTTTATTTCGAATTGTTTAGCATTTTGTTACTGAAATTGTGTTGATTTTGAAGTCGTTTGTTTGGTGTTTTGTGTGTAGCTCTTAGTGCGGAGGATCGCGCTGGTCTTGTTAATGCGCTCAAGGTAAGTTTGAGTTGCTAATTTTACTTTTGAAGTAGAAAGGAGAGCTGGTTTAGGTTTTTGGTAGTTCTGATGATGGTCATGATGTGATTAGGTTCAGTTTGGTAGTGGAAATTGGAAGAAATTTTGTGTATAAGCTTATTGGATAATTGCATGGTAGATTTGAAGTTTTTGTTGTATTTGAACTGAATTGAATTTAGGACAAGGAACAATGTGCCAGAAGATACAGTTTTCTTTCCAGGGTTCTTTGAGTTTTTTATTTTTTATCTTTCATTCACTTGTTAGTGGTGTATGCTAATGTACTTGTGCTACTGTGATATTTTGCAGGATAAGCTTCAGAGCTTGGCTGGACAGCATTCCGACATATTGGAAACTTTGTCACCAACGGTCAGGAAACGTGTTGATGTATTGAGAGAGATGCAGGTTGGTCTGCTTTCAAACTTACAGTCCTGCTTCTAATTTAATTTTCATAAGCAATTCATATTGTTGCTTTGCGAATGAATCATAGGGTCAATAGTAGTGATTTTGTGCTTAATCAAAGAGCTTAAGGGTACCTGCACACTTTTTCGTATTTTGCAGAGCCAACATGATGAGTTGGAAAAGAAGTTTTTTGAAGAAAGGGCTGCATTGGAAGCAAAATACCAGAAGCTCTATGAACCTCTCTACACAAAGGTATTGTAGGCACTCAACAGGCACTAAGTTATGCTTTGACATTTTGTCATCATAGTATATGCTCTATGATGTCTTTACAGATCGCTGTTCAAAATTAAACTGAAATTGGTGTTTCTGAATTGGTTGAATGTGATATGCAATGATGATGTTTGCCTGTCTGATTAATATGATGGTTGATTGCAGAGATACGAAATTGTCAACGGTGTAACCGAAGTTGAAGGAGTGAAAAATGAATCTGCAGTGGACCAAGGAGATGATGCCACTGAAGGTACCTCTCAAAAGTCAAATCTTTAATGACTCATTCATTACTCTCAGAGTGTGATACTGATTGTGTCTGTTATTGTAGAGAAAGGAGTGCCTGACTTCTGGCTTACAGCAATGAAGACCAATGAAGTTCTTTCTGAGGAGGTGGGGAAACTTTTTAATACCTTCTCTGTGCATTCTTCTTTGAAAAAAAAAAATTGCAGAAATTTGACCAAATGTGTACTGGAACAGATTTCAGAGCGTGATGAAGGGGCTCTGAAGTACCTCAAGGATATCAAGTGGTATAGGATAGAAGAACCGAAAGGATTCAAGCTTGAGTTTTTCTTCAATGCCAATCCTTATTTCAAAAATTCTGTCCTGACAAAAACGTATCACATGATTGATGACGATGAACCTATTTTGGAGAAGGCAATTGGGTAATTCTAATTACTGCTGCTGTAAATTATTTGCTCCCTCTCTTATTTTCTTTTTTAAATTTATTTTTCATGGATTATCTTGTAGGACGGAGATTGAATGGTATCCTGGGAAAAGCTTGACACAGAAGATCTTGAAGAAGAAGCCAAGAAAGGGATCAAAAAATTCTAAACCCATAACCAAAACTGAAGATTGTGAAAGCTTCTTTAACTTCTTCAACCCTCCTGAGATCCCTGATACTGATGATGGATTTGATGAGGAAACTGTAAGTTTGGCTTCAAGCACAAACGAGTTTTTTGCTTGATTAATATTGATGTGACCAAATGTTCTGATTCTCTTTGATGTAAATAATGTCAGGCTGAAGAACTTCAAGGTCAGATGGAGCAGGATTATGACATTGGGTACGTTGGCGATTTCTTTTACTTTTGTCTAATGAATATACTCTGTTTACTGTGGCCTTCCGCAAGATAAATTGGTGAAACAATGAGATATATATATATATATATATATATATATATATATATATATATATATATATGTCTGATCAGTTGGTTGGATAAGTGTTTTATTATTGCAGTTCATTTGCAAGTGACAAACATATGCAAATAGAGATGTAGATAAATTGTCTATTTTGTTTTTAGAACCCTTGCAGAATGAGGTTTATGTCACATTCTGTATAGTATTTATAACTTGTCTAGTTCTACATTGTATTCAGATGTGTCAAATGCTTGTAGTTGATTATTTATGGAATTTTGTATGCCATCTCTATCTATTGTTCTTCCAATAACATGTTGCTGGTGTCATGTGTAGTTCAACAATAAGAGACAAAATCATTCCCCATGCGGTGTCATGGTTTACTGGGGAGGCTGTTAAGGATGAATTTGAAGATATAGAAGATGATGATGATGATGTAGATGAGAATGAAGACGAAGACGAGGAGGAAGATGAAGAAGACGATGAGGATGATGATGATGATGATGACGATGAGGAAGAGGAAGAGAAAGGAAGGAAAAAGGTATTTGTATTCTATACAGTCTATATTCATTTTTTATGATATACGAATATTATATATTATTTTAACTTGCCAGTAAGTCTAATAATATCCTCTTTCCATCGATTTCGTGGATTTCTGCAGCCATCTGCTGGAGCTAAGGTGAGATGATTTTACAGTGCTATGTTCTTTTATTTGTGTTTGTTACAATCTTTTTCACCGCATGGTGTTGATAAGTTGTATCTGAATTAACTTGATCAATTACAGAAAAGTGGTAAGGCACAAGGAGCAGAAGGTGGCGAGCGTCCTCCAGAGTGCAAGCAGCAGTAGTGGCAATCGATTTGCATAGATGAGCTTCTGTAGGTGTCCTGTTTCTCGGGAGTTCAGTGTTTGATATTCAGCCTTGCTAGTGTTGGGGAAAATCATTGTTCATTACCTCCGAGTGAATCGATTTTATTGATTTTGTTGGGATGTTTTGGGTTGGCCAGTGCTGTCTTATGTGTATCGAAACCAACCGAAGTATATTGATATTTATTTTCATCATGTTTTCATAATCTTGTCAAATTTCTTTGGATCCAATTACGTTTTATGCATATTTGCATATTATTATATTACACTGTACGGTATCATAAAGGCAGATTATTGGTCCATGACATCAAAGGTTAGTAACTTGCTCTATTTTGTTAACATACTATAGGGTGTTATAATCTAACAATGATGGAAACTGGTTCCCTAAAATTAGAGATCTGAACATATTCACTCCATATATAAACGAGGGTCCGGTTACCTGGATGCAAACCAAGTTTGAGCTTTTGGGAGTGCAACTACAATGCTTCCTTTCTGTCGTGAACCAAATATTGATGGTGCTCTCTCTATAGATGCTTTCAATGTGACTCCAGGTTAGGCGGGGTTGCTGAAATTTAAGCACATAATAAGCCGAGGGAAAGTAACTTATAAGATTCCCCTACAAGTGAATCTCTTAGTAATGGCAATGTCAATCTGATTCAAAGTTTAAAAGTGCATGATCTTTGGAATGCAGCTGGATGAAACTTGCATAAACAGCAAGCTGTTCTTCCTAGCTGATCATAATGCAAACTCTTGAGTGCAGCTCTGACACTTTCAAGCTTGTTGTTTACATATCCGTGTAGTTGAGAGCTTATATGAAATGCGTTGATCAATGATCGACGAAGGTATAGTATTTTCTGCAATTGTGGCAATTCATAAGCGAAATAAGTGGACTTAGTATGAAGTTACATGCAGTTCCAGCTTTCTGAGTGCTAGCTGATGTGAGTATTTGCTATCCTCATTAAGCTTTTCATAGCCAAAACCAGAAAATGTGGCATTGAAATCCTTATCAAGCCTTTGATTCAATCATTATTAATTCTGATCTCTAAGCACGCCACCGTCACAAAGTTTACCAGATTTACTTACTCGATCTAGCTCCCTCCATCCACATTTAACTTTGCAACACTTGTAGTAGGTATCTTCCAGTAGAGAATATTTTAACTATAACTATCCACCAACTCCATTTTGGCTTGAGCACACTTCCATTCAACAGAAGCATTGGGTAACTAGAGCTGTTTTATAAAAAACTGGCATCAAACACATGTTTTCCACACACGCGTATCATATATAAAAAAACCTACATATCTTTGCTCTCTCAAGCTTTAGTTACAGCTAATTTATGAGTTACTGAGAAATCTGGTTATGGTTGATCATGAGTTATTTCAAAAATCATCTCAAGCAAATCCATTGATTATGAAATGTCAATCCGGTATGCAGATGTGGTAACTTCTCAAGTTATATGCAAGCATAGCGATTATGTTTTCACAAAGGTGCCTAAATGTGAATCATGAAAGGGTAGCTTGTTTTTCTGCTAATGACTACAAAACTGGTTTTAGCTGTTCTTATTTGACTACAGTTGCATGATTAATGACTCAAAATGATTCTTTATCCTCCTAATCCCATTGTTTTCAGATAAATGACAATATATTCTACTGAAGAAAGAAAATTCTGGCAGCTGAAAGTTGAATGGGATTAGTTTACCACTAGTTTAGCTGATTCCGCTACGGTGGCTGAAGTGCTACTAGGAGTTTCCATCTAATTACCTTGCTTCTTTATGTTTAATCATACAATACTAATATAAAGAAGTTCGTTTTGTGGAATTTTTCTTATGATGGACTGGAAACTAGTTAATGACAAATAGCATTTCATCTCTGCTTCAATTTTCTTGTTTCAAATCTGGTAAATATTTTCTAGGTTAATTTTAGATATTGATGGTGATTAGAGGCCTTCCTTTCTGGAGCAGTTATCAATTCTAAGTTAGTTCAAGTTATGCACATGCATTAGGTTGACCTTACATGGTACTCTAGCATTTTGACCATACCCCTTGATTTCAGAACTATATGCTCATAGATAAAGCATTTGCTGCTTCTAGATTATAGACCTGTCTCTACCTATGTGTTTCTTTTGACCTTTTACAACTGCTCAAACTGCAATTTAATTATTGAAACAGAATAAGAATATATAGTTATGTGGGGTTTGATGTTGAAGTTCTGTTTTTTTTTCTTTCCTCTTTCTTACCTAATTTTATCGAGTGTATGCAATAAGTGATTAGTGGGAAACAACACTATCTAACTAATGAAATTGTGATTGCATCTAAAAAACTTATGAAATTGTGATCTTATTCCATAAAATTAATAAATCATGTGTGTCTCTTTCATTAGATAGAGTTGACAAAGAGAAGAAAAAAGAACTCCAACATCAAACCCTAGTCAAATTTGTGTTTTCAAACACACAAGAAATCAAATGGTTGGAATCTACATATAAGCAAACTATGCCATTTAAAGCAAAGCTTTCCCATCTGATTGACTATTCTTATTTTGTTGTGTCCCCTAAGGAACACTAATTGCCAAAAAAAAAAAAAAAAAAAAGATCACTAATTGCAATTTTTGTTTACTTATCTCCATCGATGTCAAGTCTCAAACCCAATTACAAAGTAAAAAATAGAAGAATTAAGGTCTGGGTTCTTTGCATTTCATCAGTAGCTACATAGTAAAAAGGCCATTAAGTTTCATCTTTAAAACGTGACCTTTTACTAGCTTATATGTTATTGTTGATTCCACAGAGGCAAAGACCAATCAAGAAGCAATGCTCATAGCATTGCTTAAAGGTAGTAAATATATATCTTACAAAAAATTATATAGCTGCACTCACATTGTATCAAGAGGAAACGTGGATATTCTTGCTCTTTACTCTTTAGCTCGCAACAATGTAACCTTGATGTTTAGAAAATGATGAGTACATTGCATTTTGTTTGTCTGGTACATATATCATATATGTTAAACCATAGCATCAAACTAAATTCAATTGGTATTGTTGGAAATGATTAGCTGACATCATAAATCTTAATTATCACGTAAGGTTAATTAGAAATCTTAATTGAAGTTTTTGATAGGCTCAACATGAAGCGTGCTTTCGCGTCAAAATAAAGATTTTTATTTTCAAATACTAACAATGTGTTTAAGGAAAACTGAATTGGGAGAGAATTAAGTCGTGCTTTCATTGATAATAGGGGCCTCTTTATATAGAGGATTACAAGCATAGAGATAGAGTTGTACATGGAAACATAATCGTACATTGATTGGATATCTCCTAAGATTCTCCGAGAATATCTCTAATATAAACCCTATTTCAACTAGAGAAAGTAACCTCGAGTTTGGGCCAGACACATATTCTGGATTTACTTGAACACTCCCCCTTGTGTCGCCCAAACGTGGTGATTCTCTCGTTGCCTCATTAAAAACCTTGCCGAGTAACAAAAACCCAGTGGGACAAAAATAACCTCGGTCGAAGGGGAAAAAGAGCACAACACACCCTTCACGTTTCGAGACCATACATGTAGACACCTCCCCCTGATGTCTGCATCTCCCCCTGACGACTACGGTCATTGGAGTTCGGATAACTTCCGCAAACGATGCTACCAACCTGTTTCTCGAAAGTTGAATTTAGGCAATGACTTAGTGAGCGAGTCTGCCACACTGTCCTTAGATCGAACCTAGTTCACTTTGATCTTGAGGAGAGTCTGTTGTTGCTGATTATGCTTGGTGTTGTCGCTTTTGATGTAGCATTTGCTTCTTTATTCAAAATAAGCAGCAATATCTTAAATGCTCGTAGGCTCATCTGTGGTAGACTTCAAACCACAATTGTTTCGAACATGCGTAATTATGGATCCAATCCATATACATTCACGAACCACTTTGTGAAGAGCAATAATCTCTGCATTGTTCGAAGATATAGCGACTAGGGTTTGTTCTGTAGACCTCCAAGATATCACGGTCTTTACCCATGGTGAACACTTCACCAGTTTGGGAATGACCTTTGTATGTGTCAGAGAGATACCCAACATCAGCAAAACCTTCCAAAACACATGTCGTTTTGGGATGGGGATAGTGGACGCAGGCCAGTGTTGGCGGCGTTCCTGGTGTGTAATAGGTCTGAATCCATCATCTCTTTGTAGGGATAGAACAAGCCCATACCAATCATACATCTCAAGTATCGAAAGATATCTTTTACACCAATCCAATGGCGTTGCGTTGGCGCAGAGCTATATCTAGCTAACAAGTTCATGACAAATGAGATGTCCGGTCTTGTGCATTGAGCTAAGTACAATAATGCGCCTATTGTACTCAAGTAAGGCACTCCTGCCTCTAGCACATCTTCATTATCATCCTTTCAATCGAAGAGGATCTTTTTCAGGATCAAGACTACGGAAAATCATGGGGGTGCTTGAAGGCTTGACCTTGTCAAAATGCCTAAGCATCTATCGACACGATGCTCAAGTTCCAAACCGAGACATAATCGTGTTCTCCCATAATCCTTCATCTCAAACTCGGATTTCAAATGTTCAGCGGTTTCCCTTAACTCTTTAAGGGCTTCTAATGAAGATCATGTCCAACATGAACCGCGATAGAATCCGAAACTTGTTATAGAAACGCGTGGGCATATCCCTTCCCAATCAAGTAGTCACTTTAGTGAGCGTTTCAATCTTATTGTAAACGCGCTCCGTGGTCTAGACCCACTTGACTTGGGTAAATGAAGTTCACCATGAACCTTCATGTATATTCCGTATCTAGATCCCCATATAGATACGAAGTGACCACATTTGTAAGCTGCATGTTCAGTTATTCGGAAACTACCAAACTGACACGGTAGTGGAGTGCAATGACATCCATTACGAGAGAATATGTCTCATCGTAGTTGATTCCAGGGTGTTTTGTGAGAAGCCTTGCGCCATAAGGCGAGATTGCCATCTCTTTTTCTCATCACGCTTTCTAACGAAGACCCATTAGTCAATAGGTTTTATTTTAGGAGGTGTTGGCATCACTGGCTCAAAAACCTTCCTCTTCGTTAGAGAATCCAACTTAACCTGGATCGCATCTTTCCATTTAGGCCAAATCTCTCTACGTTGGCATTCATTCATCAACGGAGCGTGGTTCGATATCATCTGACTCAACAAACTCATGCGCAACGAAATGCGCAACTACATCATCAATTATGATGGAGTTTCTATCCCACGTATCATGTACACTAGTGTAAGTTTCATAGAGCTCTATATTATCAGGAATAGGTTCTGACGTTGAGGCGTCCCCCAATGATAACCATAACCCGGAAAATTCTCATGAGACGGATTTTGAGTGTTGATGATCAAAGGATTGGAGTGTGCCAAAGCATCCTTCGAACCCACGGGCCTCCCTCGTATCCTAGCTAGGGCCATGACCTGTAACGCCAGAGTGCCACTCTCTTTGGCGTTGGCGCCATGCCTACCTCCGTGTAGGGTGGCGCTACGTCCTTTTGTAGGGTCGTACTTCCTTGTAGGCATATTTGCAGCAGATGTGTGATCTCGTCACTTTTGTAGGGATCGAGATGAGACATAGTGGGGACAGGCCACGACAATTCATGTCCTTCCTGCTGAACATCTGTGTTCTTATCTCCCCCTAAAGATGGGAAGACTGTCTCATCAAAGTGACATCCGCAAATCTAGCGGTAAGGAGATCGCCTAGCAAGGGCATGAAGTGGCGGACGATTATTGGAGTCTCAAATCCAACGTAGTTGCCCATTCGTCTGTGAGGACCCATCATAGAGCGCTGTGGAGGCGTAATTGGCACATAAATGGCACACTCAAATATGCGTAAGTACGACACTTGTACCCAGTCACTAGCTGTAACGCAGAGGTATGTTGAGTGGCGGTGGGTCGTAGACGAATTACTGAATTAGCATAGCTACATGCGATATTGCATCACCCCAAGCGGATATAAGGAGATTGGTGCGCATTACCAATGTCCGGACTACCATCGTAGACATTTCCGCGAGACCATTTGGGTGTGTTCATGGGAATGTGATGTCCAACATCAATCCCAATGCAATAACTATCGAAAGTCTTCGATGTAAACTCGCTAGCATCGTCAAGTTCAATTGACAGAATAGGATGATTCGGGGAGTGAGCCCGTTGTCATATGATATTTGCTAGGAGTGTAGCATAAGCAGCATTACAAGTGGACAATGGCAAAACATGTGACCAGCGTGTTTGCGTATCAACTAATATCATGAGATATTTAAACGTCCGCAAGTTGGTTGAATCAGTTCATAGAATCCCCATGGATTCTATGTAAGAACATAATGAGTATTTTCATATCCTTTGTATAGGACGGTCTCAGTCCTAATTTCCCTAAGGAACGGGCTTTGTAAAATGAGTGAGAGGCTTTAGTAGCAACCAATGAGAATTTTGGTTGGGCCTGAGCGTCTGAAACGCTATTTGAAGCAAGTTGGTGATTGCAGCATCACCTAGGGCGCCATCACCATGATGGACGCCATCCATGGCATCATGGATAGGGACTGCGCCAGCCCTAGGCTGGTGGTGGACGGAGGCGGTGCCCTAGCCAGCTGCGTCGGTCACACTTAGTCCAGAAATCAACTTTTGATTCATGCTTTGTTTCGCTCGAAAGAAATGATGTCCATGTGAAGTCTTTAGTAGACGGATCATCATATCATGACTAGGATGATCTATCCTGTCGTGACAAAGCCAATATGTGTCTAAATCCAAGAGAGACACATAACTTTATTGGATTAATAGC
The DNA here is from genome assembly GCF_958449725.1 of Rosa rugosa. Classification (NCBI taxonomy): domain Eukaryota; kingdom Viridiplantae; phylum Streptophyta; class Magnoliopsida; order Rosales; family Rosaceae; genus Rosa; species Rosa rugosa. Next base: position 53,093,886 of record NC_084820.1, on the reverse strand, counting down.
TCGAATAGTGACATAGAATCCACTAGAGAGACACATAAACTTCTCTAAGATGCGCCTTTGTTCGCAATCATTAGAGGTATTGCAAAGGAACTCATTTCCGTTCTCTACATGCGTTTTCGCATGGAATCCGTTGGCTATTCATAGGTGCGATTGACCCTATGAGCGTAGAGAGTTTTTGTGACAGTAATTAAGGTGTCATTTGGCAAGTGGAACTTGGGCTATTCCATGTCCTTGAATTAATACTGATGGCCCAGCCATCGTAGTCACAAAAGTCATATGCTCAGAATCAAAATGGAGTCATAAAAAACTCAAAATTTTATTCATAAGCCAACGGAGTTACATCATTGTCTCTTTGACTAAACAAAATCTAATCCAAAATGATAGCTAATGCAAAACAATGGTAGTCGTCTAACTTCTTTCGGTAATTCCAAAATAAATGTGACCAGGTGAGTAGAGAGATGTCGGTGGAGCAATGCTCGCTTAAGTACCACTAATCTCAGAAGTTTCCTAGACATCACTCTTACTTTGAGTGAGCCTACTTTGAAGAAAAACTAAACCATTGACATTTACTACAAAAATATATGGCAATTGCCTATTACATCTCTTGGAAAAATAAAGACTTAAACAGAATTGGCGATCTATTGATCCCAGCCAGATTTGTAGTCTTCAACCCTTCACTCTAGATCATCTTCTTGATCTTCTTGTTCCATATAGTGAGCTTCTCTTGCTTCACAATATGCTTTGTAGGCGGTGACAATTTCTTCACGAGCTCTACAAATATGTGCCCAATGATCAGACACTCCACATCCAGAACATACATCTCTTTGCTCAAACTCCATTGATTGAGGCGCTTTGAAAGCGTCATTTAGATGGCTCTTAGTGTTCGTGGCGCCACCAACATGGCCAGAGGCGTTGCCTCCCTCTCTCTTTCCACGTTTACCTCTTCGGTTCCGTGTTCGCCTATTTTGGCGATTACCTTCCCAAGTAGAGCGATTATATGGACCAGAACGTCCAGAAGTATCCTTAAGATTAGGGTTTCGCTCTTGGCACCTTCTCTTAGGGGCGCGACTATAATTGGATTCCGGAATATGCTCTATTTCCATAGATCTCGAATTATAGTTCTTCACAAGGATGTTGTCATGCTTTTCAGCGACATTCATAGCTCCAATGAGCTCATGAAACCTTGTGATCCGTCCTGCAACAACATCGATTCGATAGTTCTTAGCAACCATCAATGCAGAGACGGGGAAGGTAGAGAGAGTCTGAGAGTCTTCTCAATCAACATCGCATCTATGATCTCTTTACCACAGAATTCCATTAAGAATTTAATGCGAAGTGCTTCCGAGTTGTAGTCAAGAATTGACTTGAAATCACAGAAGCGGAGGCTATGCCATCTCACTTCTAGGTCAGGAAGCAGGGAGTCACGGACGTTGCCAAATCTTTCTTCAAGTGAGACCCACAGCCTTCTGGGGTCTTCTTCATTCATACACTCGTACTGGAGCGAATCATCCATATGACGAGTCATTAGGATGATGGCTTTCACCTTATTTGCCTCTAAGGTTGCTCTATTTGCTTCCGAAGCTTGAGCTTGCTCAACAGTTAGCACGCCTGGCTAGGCTCGAGAATCGTATCCAGGATTCCATCGGCCTTGAGATGCTGGCGGACATCACGAACCCACCTGTGATATTCAGAGCCAGTTGTTCCCAATGGAGCAAAGTCCAATTTGTTCAGGTTACTCATCCTGAAAGAGAACAAGAAATTAGGGTTAGTTTCGGAGCGAAAAATGCTACCACGAAAACAAATAAAATTTCTGAGCGTAGTCGCTTCCAAGAAATTAGGAATTTCCGAGCGTAGTCGCTTCCAAGAAATTCGATTCCAAGAGAGGTTGGATTAGATCGAAACAATGATGTTTGCGGTCGATCGTTTTATCTCAACAAACTCTAAGTTTGGAGAACTCTACAAGCTCCAAGCTTGGAGTGAGCACGAACCCCCACAGTTCGGCTTAATTTGGTCTCCCCTATGATAAAGAAAGGGGGGTAGAAGAAGGGAGGTTGCAAGTCCCCAAAAAAGAAGAGAAATTGAATTTAAAAACTCTAAAAAAACGGGAACGTTTAGTAAAAAATACCTTGAAATAGGTCGCCGGAAATTTTGGCCGGGAAAAATCGCCTGAAAAGTGCCCGGAAAATAGCAGGAAAAGTCGCCGGCGGCGGCCGGAAAGTTGACCGGAAACTGTCAACGGGGGTTGACGGTTGACCGATCGCTGACTGTTGACAGCGTTGACCAGGAGTTGACCGAGCTGACGTGGCAGTGGGTCCCCAGATGCTGACATGGCTGGTGCTGACGTGGCAGTGGGTCCCTTGATGCTGACGTGTCGGCTGACTGTTCTGCTGACGTGGCTGTGGGGTATGGTGCTGATGTGGCTGTGGGCCTCTGCCTTGGGCTTGGGCTTCTTTTCCTTTCCTTTTTTTTTCCTTCTTTTTTTTCCTTCTGCCGGTTTTCTGCCGGAAGGTTCAGTCTTCCGGTTCACTCACTTTTAGGCCGGTTTTTGTGCTTTTTCTTCCGGTTCCTGAATCTTCTGATTGAGAGGTATCTGGTGACATAATTTGGTTGAAATTGAATGGCCGGAAGATGGTGAACCGGTGGAATATTTGCTGCGGGTTGTATGGAGCTTCCGGTGGCCGGTTCAGTATGCTTCCGGCCGGTTCTGGACTCCTGGGATCGAATGCTTCAAGGTGTGAGGTGGAGGCAGAAAAGGCTTCAAGGTTTTGTATTCGGATTCAAGGTTTTTAGTTTCTTGAATCAGGGTTTGGCTATTTGTTTCAGGGTTAGGGCTTCGTGCTGATAACGTGTTTAAGGAAAACTGAATTGGGAGAGAATTGAGTCGTGCTTTCATTGATAATAGGGGCCTCTTTATATAGAGGATTACAAGCATAGAGATAGAGTTGTACATGGAAACATAATCGTACATTGATTGGATATCTCCTAAGATCCTCCGAGAATATCTCTAATATAAATCCTATTTCAACTAGAGCAAGTAACCTCGAGTTTGAGCCAGACACATATTCTGGATTTACTTGAACACAATGTTCTTTTTTTCCCCTAATTCTTTTATAGTGAAGGCAACATACATAACATAATTGAAACCAGATCCAGCTAAAAATTCCTTTTTATTTTTCTTAAAGCTCAGTCTATTACAATGATTAGTACTGAAGTAAGAAGCATCACTCAGGGCTAAAGTAAGAACTAAGGCCACCTCCAACCCATGTGTTCAAAGTGCTAAGGGGCAAAAAATAGCCAAATTCAACTCCAACCCATGAGGTTAAGGGGCAAAGTGCCAAATTTGAGGGGCAAAGGTGAGGTTAAAGGGCTAAAAATAGCCCTAAGGAGAGCCCTTTGGCCCTTGACAAAAATTGGATCAGAAGCATGCTGGCCCACGTCTGGTAGTAGAGGCTGACAAAAGCATGACGTCGGCAACAGCTAGTTGCTGACGTTAGCTAGCCGTTGGTTATTTTTTATTTATTTATTTATTTTTTTAAAAATAGCCGTTGGTTACGTTTTTTTTTTCACTTTGTTGTGTAACTTTTAAATGCTTTTGTCATGAATAAAATAAATATTAAAAATATGATTCCAGTTTTATTCCATTTCAAAATTAAAAGTAATCATGCTCTCATAAGATTACGAAAGTCGACTAACGCAATGCGTGAAACTGACAGAAGTTTTAGTACTTGTCCGATTCATTTGAGCCCTAGTTTCTTTCATGAAATGCCAAGATGTTGAAAAGTATCCAATATTTGAAGCTAGTTTAAATGTTGTTGTTTCCAATCAACGAAAGCAAATTTAGCTAGCTTATTCTTAATTTACGACTCTTTCGTTTTTTTTTTTTTTGGTATAAAAACTGGTGGCCAAGTGATGAGTTGCCACTCCGGGGCCGAGAGCAACTTGGGCATGGCCCCTCCCCAAGGGATGTTTTTCACAAATTGAAGTTCGAACCAGAGACCTCCTATTACCAGGAGAAGCCCTGTAGCGTTCGCCCCACTTGCAGCCTAGCATGCTTCCACTAGACCAACCCCATTGGGTTACGACTCTTTCATTTTTTAAACTAGTTTAAATGAAGTTGTTGGGTCCACCACCATGCATGTATTATATTCGTCCAGCTACCTAACATCATCTTTGTATCCCGAGTATCAAAATTTTCACCTAGCTTGTTTGGTTGTGTGTTTGTTTAGGGCAGAGTAGTCGAGAGTAACATCTATATGGTTTAGTAATTAATTAAGTTCAAGTAATTAAGGAATGAAAATAAGTAATTATTGCTGGTAAAATTATAAGCTAATCAATTTAGAATAATATATGGGAGAATATATAAGACAAGATAACTCGATATGTAACCCGATTATAACGTAGGAAATAGAGTCGCCAGTACAGCGCTCTTTGCTAGTTGGTACCTAGATAGTTGAATACAGTTATTTGGTAGAGACTCATGATAATATTTCAGGACGTTCTCTAGATGCTTTTGTAATCAAGGGGTTTAGGCTTAATGTCCCCCCTTGTATTCAACAGTTTTATTAATTAAGGTTGAGTGCAGCCGCACTAGCTCTTTATTCAAAAAATCAAAAAAAGAATATATAAGACAAAAGAGATTAATTGGGAAAACATTTAATCACTACAATATTGGGAAGACAGATAAAATGTCAATTAGGATGATCAATGCATGATATATAGGCAAATCCTCTTAGCTATTTGTCTTGTATTGGTGTCATAAATCACGATATCAAATACAGTAGTACCAATACCAAGTCTTGATCACAGATATATAAATTAAAGTCACCCTTTGCAAATTAAGTCATAGCTAGATTTAAAGATTTCCATTCATATTGATAATTTCATGGGTATATATATGGTATAGTGTACATAAAAACCCGCATGGAATTGGTACGCGGATAGACCTAGTTAAATTAAGGGCATATTTAGCAGACTCTCTTTTGTGGCTCCTTAGCTATTTTGGAGAGCATGTTTAACTTTTCATCTATTTTAGCTGCTGCACCAGACTCCTAGTGGCTCTCTATTATAACTTTTAGCTATGTCTCTCCTAAATATAGAGAGCGGGATGAGGCTCTCTATAATTTAAAACATTCATTTTAAGTTATTTTATGTAATTTATAAATACATTTAAATTATTTAATATTCATTTAAAAAATAATATAAATTCATGAGTTAATGACCAATAACTACAATATGATCACACTATTATTTACCAATAGCAGACTCCAAAACATGGAGCCCGTGCGGTCAACAACCATTAGCCCATCATAAAGAAAGAACACTCAAATATTAAGAAATTACGAAACATGCCACTGACTAATATAAACCATTTCTCCCAAAATCAAAGCGACCCCAAAATCTAAACCGTCTGAAAATCAAAACATCTAGGGCTCCGGTGAAGCAAGGGCGTGACCCGGCAGCAAAGCAAGGATGCAACCCAGCGGTGAAGCAAGCGCGCAACCTAGAGGCTAAGCAAGTGCGCGACCTGGCGGCGAACCAAGCGCACGACCCCGGCGGTGAACCAAGCTAACAACCCCGGCGACGAACCAAGCGAACGACCCCGGCGGCGAACCAAGCGCGCGACCCCGGCGGAGAACCAAGCGCACAACCCAGATGACGAACCAAGTGCGAGACCCCGGCGGAGAAGCATGGCCACGACCCCGACGGCGAAGCAAGGGCGCGACCCTGGCGGCAAAGCAAGGGCGCGATCCCGGCGGAGAACCAAGCAAGCGACCCCGGCGGCGAAGCAAGGGCTCGACACCGGCAGGTCAGTAACTATAGTCTTGAAGGTCAGTAGCTATAGTCTGATTATGCATTCAACACTGTCGAAATTCGATTATGCTTAGTAGCTTTAGCTGAGAAATTTTGGTTGAGAAATTCTGAGGCTTTTGCAATTTGGTGGAGCTGTACTGATATTAATTTGTTTGTTATTTCTGCAAGACTCAGCAACATTTTGTTTGCAGGTCAGTAGCTATAGTCTGATTATCACTTTTGTATTGCAGGTCAGTAGTTTTAGTTTTGTATTTATGGTACTTTCTTATTGGATCTTAATTTGTTTGTTATTTCTACAGGACTCAGCAACATTTTGTTTGCAGGTCAGTAGCTATAGTCTGATTATCAGTTTTGTATTGAGGGTCAGTAGCTTTAGTTTTGTGTTTATGGTACTTTCTTATTGGATTGGTGGTTTTGTGTAATGCTTTAGTTTTGTGTTTATGGTACTTTCTTATTGGATTGGTGGTGTTGTGTTAATGTTAGTTTGACAAAAAAATTGTTGCTTTTTTTGGTTCTATGTTATTGCAAGTTCATGAATTAGTTGCAAAATTTGCTGCTTGTATCATCTACTTAATTCTTTTTGTTTTTTCTTTTCCAATTTTTGACTCAGAAAGAAATGGAAGAAACTATAAGGATTAGGCTCCATGTTTAGTGATAGTTCTTATGTGTTTGAATGCTATGATTATTGAAGAGAAAGGATTAGAGTTGTTTCAACATATGTGAAGAGAAAAGATTAGAGTTGTAATCGCCAAAGCATTTTTGGGCACACTTTATCATCCCTTATGCTCTGTGTTGTCGATTGACTTGCAGGATAGAGCTAATGAAAGCAATGTTAAAGTGAGCAAACGCGAGAAGGCCAGGCTAGTATACTATTGGTGGCCAGTATACTACTGGGGATCAGTACACTACTGAGGGGTCAGTATACTGCTGGGGGTGATATACTACTGGGGATCAGTACACTACTGCTTGTATGTGGAAGCAGCAAAGCCAGAGATAAATGATAGTGTTCAAGTTTCATATTGTAATATGTACAAATAGTTTTTGGAATTATTAAATAAATGACTTGTTTCTAAGAAAAACAAAGATGGAATGTAGAGATATTTTTTCTTCATAATGCTACTGATATTCAGCAGTGTTAATTCACATTATCCAAACCACAAGGGCAGTTTCGTAATTTACTTGTCAGTAGAAATAATTCAAAAAGGGAAGGAATCTGACCGCAGTGGATAATACCTTGCACATGGGCCTTGCACACTAGCATATGGGAATTAAAAAAAAAAAAACTTGCTGATGGTAATTTATGGGCTAAAAGTGTAGGTAGTGGTAATTTGTTATAAAATCAAAACTAACTAAAATAGAGAGCATTGATGCAGACGTAATTCTAAAGTGACTAGCTAAAATGACTTTTTAGCTACTTTAGCTAAAATTTGACTCAAAAATAGCTAGCATTGCTAAAAATGTTTTATGCAACAAAGACATTGATTAGGAGCGTACGTATGAATATAGGGTTTTGCCAAGAAAATGAGGTTTAATTGAGCAGTAATTTTTTTGGTGTGAAGACTACACACAGATAACCATGATGCGTGTATTGTAAAAAAATCGATCGTATTTGAGTCGTAATTCATTATCGAGTCTATTAAATCGCGGCTGCTTCCTCCATAGCACATTCTGTGAAGCATAGTCCGCTAATCACATGCATCGATCATTAAAGAGTAGATATCAAGGATAAGTTCAGGGCAGCATTCCATATCAATGATATCATACGTTTTGGTACCGTCGATCGTATATTGGCCAAACTATAAGACCAATCTAGTCCTCACCAAAAGTAGGTCACCATACCACAGAAACCAACTGACCAAGGCCCAAACTATATTGCTCTACTTGGTTTTTACAAAGTCAAAAAAAAAAAAACACATCCGACATTTTTTGGTGTGCCTAAGCTCGCTACGATGAGCACTGTTAGCATCATCACTTGCATGGACGTGGACATGAGCACTTGCTAAGGGCATCATGAGCCTCACTTGACATGCTCATTTGTTATGGGCATCAACAGCCTCACTTGTTATGATCACCGTTAATTAGTCTCACTTGACATTGACACCTTTTGCCTCAGTTAATGTCGACATACATACTGCAAAATGTCGACATACATACTGCAAGCCTCACTTATCATGCCCATCGTTAGCCTCACTTGTATAGTTTTGGGAGTGTGAAATGATACCAACACTTGCATGTCTATTAGTATTGTTAGCCTATCTTGCATTGACGTGAACATCGTCAGCCTCACTTTTAGCAAGGGTGAGGGCGAGGGTGAGGGCGAGGAGGAGGACGTGATTATCGAATATGTGTTTGGAAAAATGAAGAAATTAAATTGAAGTTGAAAAAGGTTTTTCGTTGGAGGGCCAGGAAGATGAAGTTTTTCCATTGAAGAGGAAGATAAAGTTGATCACCATCGTCAAAAAATGGGGCTACAGAATCTCTTTGGACAGGAGGAGATCACCTCTAATTAATTAATTTTTGTTAAATAAATAATAATTTTAGCTAACAGAGTTAACTTGGTGTTAGTGGTAAGACGTGTGGCGATATTATACAAGTACAAAATTGGGACACAGTCTCACAGAAGTAGTGCCCCCATGTAATAAGAGAGAGAGAGAGAGAGAGAGAGAGAAGGAATAATTATTTAAGAAGAAATGAATGTGTCGTTGGACCCTCTCTATAGAAAGCTCTTTAGTCTTTACGGTCTTACCTATAAACTGGGGGTATAGCTAAGGTTTGGGCCGGGATATCTTATTAGCTATGGTAAGCAGGGTTTGATGCAACAAGATATACACTCATTCCTTAAATGAGTTAAATCACAATCATACCCCTCTCTATTTCAGAAATTTGAATATACACTCAATCATATGAGACCGAGACAGCATAATTTGAACGTATATCAAGTAATTTAATTTTAAATTTCTCGTGAGAAAAAGATATATATTTTTTTAAATTAATATTCACTGCCCAGATTAAAATCCATGTAGTGACTATAAATTACTGGTGGCTATAATTAAATTCCACAACAAACCAAGCGCCAACGTTCGCTTTCCATATATATCGAACAAAAAACGAGTCCGCTTTCCATAATTTCTTTTCTTTTTTAATTTTTCGAGTTTGGTACTTCGGTATTAAAAATTAATTTTTTCTTCCATTTTGTCTTCTGCAGTTCCAGTGCCCGCAGCCCTGCATGTAAATAGCAGAGAGAGAGAGAGAGAGAGAGAGAGAGAGCTATCATATTATTTAACAAGGAATCAATGTGTGGTTGGACCCTCTCTAATCTCTATAGGAAGCTCCTATGTGTGCAGCTCTTCCTTCTATTTTAGGGTTACTTGTGCTTTATCATGCAGGCCATGCTAGCAGCTAGCTAGGGTATATTTGTCAATTTCACCTCAATCTAGTAATACAATCTTTAATTTCACTAGTTTTTAAGAAACTAAAGTTCCTAGCTATAGGCATGATGATCTGATTTCCTGCAGAAAATTAATGACCAGCAGTTTAAAACATGTATTCTCATTAATGTCCAGACTACGTACTGCAGAGGGAGACTGGGGCTTGGTAGCTAGATATCATTATTGAAGGGATAAATACGTGGTTGGCATCAACAACATGACAATTAACCCTCTTCCTTATGGGGGTTTACCTATATGGGTTTGATGCTACAAGAATCATATTGGCTAAGCTACAGTTAATCCCACCCACTCAACACAGGATACACACAACTACAACCGAACTCCTCCCTATTTCTCACACACAATTAAAATCTCTAATACTCTATACGAAGAGGTGATGAAGATTTAATTTCATCTAGCTATGAGTTCCGAGATCCACATGTTATATATAGCAAATGTGTATCAATGTCATAAATCTTGATGCATTTCCTGTGTGTATCCTGTAGGGAGGAGCATCCTAGAGAAATGATCCACGTCTCAATCCCAGAAAGCTGTTAAAGTTACTATTCCATTCAGTAATTTCTTTGTTACTCTACGTGGTAATTACTTGTTGATTAAGCTGGTTTAGTTGTTAGCTAATTGTTAGTTTATTAGCTGCCACGTGTAGAATTTCTGCATTCTGCAGCTCCTTGGCTTAATATAACTAGCAGCTCCTAGTCATTTTGTGAAGATAGAGCACAGATTGTTCCACATCTAACCATCTCTTTAAAACCCTCCTTCCTTAACTTCCACCAAAGAAAAAAAGAAAAAAAGAAAAAAAAGAAACGAAACAAAAGATCACCTCCCTTGACAAGTGTTTCTGGCCTATAAACACCCACATTGGGTACCCTTATTTTCCAAACCTCCACAAAGCCAATATGGCGATGATGATATCCTCTCTTTGGCAATTCTGCTTTCTTTCACTTGCCCTTTCTTATGGTGTTGTTGAGCTTCAAGCTTCCCACCATGTCCATGACAACCTTCAAACTACCCAACTAACTTCAACACAGCCCCAAGCTAAAGAGCCTTATAGAACAGGCTATCATTTCCAGCCTCCCAAGAACTGGATCAATGGTATGTATATCTTCAACGTATCTTCAATTTTCTCTCTGCATTTTCTGTAGCTTCTTGCACCTGTCCTTGTCTTAGTTTATTGTTTACAACTCTAACAGTTTGTTCTTTGCTTCTTGTTTTTCACATTTGACTTGTTGTAACTGTGGAAATGGACAAATTGGCTTTTTCTCACAGATCCAAATGGTTAGTTACTTTCTCCCTCCCTGAGCTCTATTTTCTGCAGTGATTTTTTGTATAGTTAATTGTGTTTTCTGGGCTTCGGCTTGGTTCTCATTTTCTATGAAAGTAATGTGATGGACTGATTTTGTCTGACTTGCCTACCATCACAATCTATTTAGATTTCAATTATCTTAATTGTCTGCATTGTGGGTGAATTTGTTATCTTTGGAATGTGCTTAGGAAATGATATTCTCTCTCTAGATAAATGTAAATTGGTTGTGTTTGGCAAGATTGATGATTCAATTAATTAGATGTGTGAAATGGGAACTCCTTAATTTTCGTGAACTTAAATTTTTTGAGGCATAAATTAACTTGTCTGACTTGCCCACGAACGTAGTATATCTTTATTTAGTTCTCCTAGTTGTTTGCTATGTTCGTAAGATCGTTATTTTTAGGTAGCTTTTAAGTTGATGTTTGAAATGAGTTTGGCAAGAGGGTGATTCAATCAGATGTGTGAAAAGAGAAATCTATTTTTGAACTCAATTGTTTGAGGCATAACATGTCTGACTTGCCTAGCATCATTGGTCAATCAACTAAATTTTGTTCTTTGAGTTCTGTGTTTGTGATGGTTGCAGTAGTGCTCTTCGATTCCGGAATGCCCTTATATCATGGGTTAGCTTCAAACTCCAGAGTAAAAACAGAGTTCATATATGAACGTGGAATTTGATACTAAACTACGATACAAAATGTGTTGTCTTCTTGAAGTTATTTTGTTGTCTTGTAGACATTCCAACCTAGTTCTTATTCACAGTCTACACTAGCTGTAAGATGTTCATCACCAGTCTATATGATATGAGGTAGCAGGTTGACAAACTATTGAAATTAATCATGTGTTTAGCATAATTAGTGAGTAATCTGACTTTGAATTGTCCGAAGTGTGGAGATTCTTAAAGTTAAGATATTCTGCATATATATGCTGATAGTAAATTGCATACAAATTCGAATCAGTGAATTGGTAAAAGGATTGTACACAAGCTAAGAGCCTAAGAACTGACTTCATAGTGTCAGCTCCTGGATTCGAATCAATATAAGGTTCCTGAGGTGGCCATTTTCTGCATAGGATTGGTGTTTTGCTGATGAGTATTTAGAGAGTTTACTGAACTACTACTAATTTACAATGTGCTATTACTCTCTTAGTCTCTTATTGGAGCTTTGATATTGTAAAGCTTTCGCTAATAAAATTAGTTTTTCTTTATTTTCCTCAAAATAAATATGATGCATTAATTGATGTGGTCACGTAGAGGAATGGTATAACAAGTCAAACAGTACTGATTGGTGGATTTATATGCTTGGCCCGTTTATCTTTGGCCACACCTTGTACTAACGTCTTGCCTATTACTCTCTTTTCAGGGCCATTGATTTACAAGGGAATTTACCATCTTTTTTATCAATACAATCCCAAAGGTGTAGTTTGGGGCAACATTGTTTGGGCACATTCGACATCAACTGATCTTGTCAACTGGATCCCACATGAAGCTGCTATCTACCCATCACAGCCGTTCGATATCAACGGCTGCTGGTCGGGATCCGCCACAATCCTCCCTGGAGGCAAGCCAGCCATTTTATACACCGGAATCAACCGCCAACACCAACAAGTCCAAAACTTGGCATTTCCTAAAAACCTCTCAGACCCATTTCTTAGTGAATGGATCAAAATCCCACAAAACCCTCTGATATCTCCAACCCTAGCCAACCAAATCAATGCTACTGCTTTTAGGGACCCCACCACAGCATGGCTTGGTCCCGACAAGCATTGGAGATTAGTTATTGGGAGTTTAAGGAACCAAGCGGGAGTGGCTTATTTGTACAGGAGCAAAGATTTTCTCTACTGGGTGAAGGCAAAACATCCACTTCATTCACAAAAGAAAGCTGGCATGTGGGAGTGCCCCGATTTCTTTCCGGTTCTAAAAGATAGTTCTACTGGTGTTGGTGTTGACACATCCACATATGGTCCTCATGTCAAGCACGTCTTCAAGATCAGCCTTAACGATACTCGAAAAGAGTATTATGTAATTGGTACATATAACCCGAGCAAGGATATCTATATCCCAGATGAGGGATCAGTTGAGAGTGATTCTGGTTTGAGATATGATTATGGCAAGTTCTATGCTTCAAAAACCTTCTTCGACAGTGCTAAGAACCGCAGGATCTTGTGGGGATGGATTAATGAATCCTCAAATCCCAAAAGTGACATCAGGAAAGGATGGTCTGGACTCCAGGTATTGTTTCCTTATATTTTATAATAGCTTTGCATATCCAATTACATTTAACAATTGGTCAATGGTGTAGACCTACCAAGTATGGAAATGGGGTATCATAATCAATGGTTATTATTGGCATAGAATAGTCTTCAATGAGCTAGCTTATGAATTAAGACTTATTGTATTCAAATTGGCTACTCTTGCAGGCAATTCCAAGGACCATTGTGCTTGATAAGTTTGGGAAACAGTTGGTGCAATGGCCTGTAGTAGAGCTTGAAAAGCTTAGAACAACTGAGGTCAAGTTGCCAAGCATTGTGCTTAAGGGAGAATCACTTAGGGAAGTACTTGGTGTCACAGCAGCCCAAGTATGACTATTTTATCTTATTCTTCTTTTTTGCTTCTGTTTAGGTTTAGCCATTTAGAGTATTGGGTTTCTGCTACGTGTAGTAAAAAGCACAAAATTGATATATCTAACTTAATTGGTATAAACTCTTTAACTTTTGGTGTTCTTTTGCTTTTGTTGGGTGATCTTTGGTTTTACAGGCTGATGTAGAAGTCGCATTTGAGATAAGTGACTTCAGGAAAGCAGAAGCGTTGGATCCAAGCTGGATTAATCCACAAATTTTATGTAGCAAAAAGGGTGCCTCGGTGAAAGGTGGTCTTGGACCATTTGGATTGTTCGCTTTGGCTTCAAAGGACTTGAAAGAAAACACAGCAGTCTTCTATAGAATCTTCAAGTCTCACAACAATTACAACAAATATGTGGTGCTTATGTGCAGTGACCAAAGCAGGTCTCTTTCTCTCTTAGTCATTCTCTAGTCCCATTTACAAATTTATATTTTCAACCCCATATCATCAAATTTTATTTTATTTGGTTTGTGTGGCAGGTCTTCCTTAAATCAACATAATGATAAGACTACTTATGGGGCATTTGTAAATGTGGATCCTCTTCATGAGAAGCTGTCGCTAAGAAGCTTGGTAAGTTGCTATGAAGCACAGTTTAATATATGAACTGGTATTTCTTTATTGAAAAGTTGAGTTTTTCCACCATTATCATGACTTCCATATATAGTCTTCCAGTTTAAAAGTCTTTCCCACCATAACTTTGTGCATCAAAGTTTTTGAGAATCTACACATTTTCCTTGTAACTTGAACACTCATGCAACTATCCTGCCTTTGGACTTTTACATCTTGCATATTGTATTTGATTTTCTAAGAAAATATAGCTAGAATTATGTAAACTTATCAGAAAATTCTAAAGCTTGACGTAATACATTAGTCTGTGAGTCACTGCCGTATGCTTTATGTGTTTCAGAATATTCCTATTGCATGTTTTTGATAAGTTATGATAACAGTAAATAGGTGTTCTTGGACCACTAACAAATGGGTTATATTCCAAAAAACTATATAGGTGTCCCTTTCCCTTGATCAAAACAGTTCAACTCTTCACGATAAGGGAAGGGATGTAGCTAGCATATATGCAAAAGGTCCATCCCATTTTTTGTGCACGACTGATAGTTGCATATATATATTACACTTTGCACTTTATACATGGTTCCCTTCACTCTTTTCTTTTAAACCCAATTCATGAAACAAATTTGTATCCTCACGCACTTGAAAATGTTGCAGATTGATCACTCTATAGTGGAGAGCTTTGGTGGAGAAGGCAAGGCGTGCATAACAGCTAGGGTTTATCCTACATTGGCTGTTGATGGTGATACCCACTTATATGCTTTCAACTATGGAAGTGAGAGTGTCAAAATCGCAGGAAGTGTGTGGAGCTTGAAAACCGCTAAAATAAATTGAGAAAGATTAGAAAAGTAGTGGAGTGGAAGTGTGGAGGAAGTGCTGATTGTTATACGTGACTAAACTGCTTGTAGTGCCTCTTAAATTAGATGATTGATATGAGAGCCGAATGAACTTTTGCGGGCCAGTTTTATGTGCTTGCCATTTCTATGATCAAAGTCCAATTATATGTGTATATCTGTGTCATTTTAATTGCTAACAATATGTATCTCATTTCTTGTTCAATAGGAAATTTATTTTATTTACTAACTGTTTGAGTAATAATGCCAATTAAAAATGTATTAGTGGTTACGATCAAAATGACTCTTAAGCTCTAGTGAATGAACATCGACCCTATATACGTATGTATGTGTGTGTGAGTGTGTCGAGCAAATTTTGGATGCTTGGCATTGCTGATTGAATTGGGAAACTTTGCTTGTGATTTGTGTGCGGATTGATGTAATTGCTTGGTGAAGCTGGAAGAGGGGAGCAAGCCACGACTGAGCACTTACAGGAGCAGAGGTGAGTGCTTTGTTCAGTTTGTTCGGTTTCTCATGATATCTTTCCTGCATTTGATAATTGGGTGAGGTATATGGTGTTAGGAATACAATTATGGCTTCTACTGTTCTTTTGTGTATGGTAGTGTTAGGAGTACAATATATCAGCAGGACCTTAGATCACCACATTGTTTCTTTGCAGCCTATCGTAGTCGACCTTAAATCACCATTTCACAAACAATAACTAAACGAATACCCCTACAGCAGGTTGTTAGTTATTGGTTGTGTTTTAGCAAATCAAACAACTGACCATAAACTGATGATTTTCTGAAGTTTTAAGTTCTACTGTTAATATATTGCATGGAATTCAAAATGATAGTTTGAGTTTGTTTAGGATCATTTTCATTGAAAAGGAAGATTGAAGATGTTGTTCTATGCGCTGAGATGTTGTTCCCATTGGCATTGGAACTTGAAGAAGAAAGATGGAATGAGCAGGAACAACTGATACGCTAGTATGTGTTGGCGTGAGTCACTCTCCATAATTCTAGAAATTGTAGTATAATTAGGATTGTATAGTTAAGGAGAATATTATGTAGTTAAGGGGGAGAATATCATGGTGTAATTAGTTTCCTATTAGAATTGCGTATACTTTGTATATGTACTCCGTCTTTAAGAAGATCAATACATCAGAAATTCTCAAACTTCCTCTTTGCCTTTGTTCTGTTTAACTTGGTATCAGAGCAGAGATCCATCTGGACTCTGTTCGTTTGTTTCCGCTACAAATTTGTCTTTGTACTCTTTAAGAGTTTGTCCTTTGTTTTCGTCCTCTGTTCCTTTTGCTCTAAAACACTAAAGTTAATTTGCAACACCTTGCCATTAGCCTCTCCTTTCTTAGTCGTGTCAAAGTTTGTGATTTGTGTTACTGTTTGAAGAAGAAGAATGGCAGATTTGCCCCTTAGTTAACTGTTCAATGGAGGAAACGAGGCTCTCCTTCCGCCCCTCATGATGTTGTGATTGTTCAAAACATCAACAATCAAAGGTATCAACCAAGTCAGAATTATAACAGGGGGCCAGTTTCATTCATGAGTTAGGGGAATTGCAACTATTGTAAAACTATTGGCCACTACAAGAGTCAATGCCCCAAGTTGCTAAGACTCAACTCTAATAACTCTGGTTGGAAAGGGAATAACATTGGTCAGAAAAGCAAGGCGGCAATCCAACTGGTGCAGGTGCAAGAACCTGAGTTCTATGGCGTGGAGGGCCAAGATCAAACTATGGGTAATGTTTCCCTAGCTCAGGAAAATCGAGGTAAAATTGGTGTTGCTTTAAATGTTTCTGGCTTTACTAGTAGTAATACATGGATAATTGATTTAGGTGTGTCTGATCATATGACCTATGATAAGTCTTTCTTTGTTAAGTTGTCATCCCCATCCATAACAAATGTCTCTAATGCCAATGGTGAGTCTTTCCCAGTCTTAGGAATTAGGTTTGTCCAGGTTACACCTTCCATTACTCTTCATAATGTTATCTTTGTACCATCTTTGTTGCATCATCTCTTATCTGTGTCTCAATTGAATACACAAAACAAATGTTCCGTAACCTTTTATCCTATGTATGTCATCTTTCAGGATATGTGCACTCGGGTGATAATTGGCAAGGGAGACCTGAGGAAGAGACTGTTTCACTTGGATTGCATGTACGTAGGACAGACACAAGCACCGACAAGTCTACAAAACCCTGTTGCCCTGACATTGAGTTCTGATCGGTTGAATGAGTTGTGGTTGTGGCATCGCCATTTAGGCCATCCATCCTTTGGAGTTATGAAGAAGTCCATGCCCTCTTTGCTTTTGGGAATAAAGGAGTCTAGCTTGCATTATGAGACTTGTGATGTAGCTAAGAGTCATAGGTCTAGCTATCCTTCCAGTTTTCATTCTAGTACAATGCCATTTGAATTGATTCATTCGGATTTATGGGGACCTTCCAAACATTCAACCCTTTCTGGAATGTGTTATTTTGTTTTATTCATTGATGATTTCACAAGATTGACTTGGATTGTTTTACTTAAGTCAAAAGATGCAGTCTTCTCTGCCTTTATAGCTTTTTATAATCTTGTCCGTACCCAATATGATGCTTGTATTAAGATATTTCGGTCTGATAATGGGGGGGAGTTTGTTAATCATTCATTTTGTGATTACTTTCAATCTCATGGAATTGTTCACCAAACCACTTGCCCACAAACACCAGGACATAATAGGGTCTCTGAGCGGAAGAATCGTCATTTGTTAGACATGGGTCGCGTCCTTCTCCTTAGTGCCAATATGCCTAAATACCTTTGGGGAGAGGAAGTGTTGTGTGCCTCCCATCTTATTAATCGTCTCCCATCTTCCTCTCTTCAAGGTCGTATTCCATTTGAGGTATTGTCTAGTTATGTCTCTATTCCTTCTCTTAATACCCTGCTTCCTGCTTGTGTCTTTGGTTGTGTAGCCTATGTCCATCTCTATAAGAACCAACGTTCCAAGTTAGATGCAAGGGCTCTCAAGTGTGTCTTTATCGGGTATGGGACCCAGCAGAAAGGATACAAGTGTTATCATCCTCCCTCTCAACGATTTTATGTCACCATGGATGTGACATTTAGTGAGGATACATGTTATTTTCCACCTTCTACGACTCATAGTTAGGGGGAGCAGGGTGTTTTTTTATGAAGGATAGTACCAAACAGGGCCAACGATCAATCGCTTTATATCAAACGATTGATCGTTTAGTGAAGAGGAAATGTCCAGTGGCCCATAAACCAACGACACTCCTGCAGAAACAGAAAAGGCAATTGCCGAACAGAGCGTTGCGAGTTCCGAAATAGAAAAGGCAATTGCTGAATTGTCTACCCTTCGCAATGCAACTGCCGAACATAACATTGCGAGTTCTGAAACAAAAAAGGCAATTGCTGAATCGTTTACCCTTCGCCATGCAACTGCCGAACAGAGCATTGTGAATTCCAAAACAGAAAAGACAATTGCCGAATCGTTTACCCTTCAAGAAGAAGATCCTAATCATTCAATCTCTCCCTCTCCATCAGTGGTCTCCCCTGTTCAATCTTCATATGAGGTACGTAGTAGTTTGCCTTTGTCCCATAATCCACCTTTGTCTAATAGTGTTACTCCTTTAACTGATTCTACACATGTTCAAACACGAGACTTACCAGAGCGGTCCAATCGTGGTCAGCCTGCCAAGAAATATGAACCAAGTTTGTGTGCTAAGACCAAATATCTTGTAGTTAATTATGTGTCTACTGATAGGTTGTCTAAACCATATGTAGCCTTTGTGAATCAATAATCTTCTGTGTCACTTCCTAGTAAAGTGCAGGATGCAATGAAGGACGAGAAGTGGGCAAAAGCAATGGTTGTGGAGATGGATGCACTTGAGAAAAATCAAACGTGGGAGTTAGTATCACTACTTCCTAGAAAGAAAACAGTTAGGTGCCAATGGGTGTATACAGTGAAGCACAATTCAGATGGTTTGGTGGACAGATATAAGGCAAGGCTAGTAGCAAAGGGTTATACCCAGAAGTATGGTGTGGACTGATGAAAATTTTGCACCAGTAGCAAAGATCAATACAATCCGAGTAATTCTGTCTATAGCAGCTAATCTTGATTGGCCTCTGCAACAATTTGATGTTAAAAATGGCTTCTTGCATGGTGATTTGAATGAAGAAGTATACATGGACTTGCCTCCGGGATACGGTACTTCCACTGGAGTCAAGGTGGTGTGTCATTTAAGGAAGTCCCTATATGGCCTCAAACAATCTCCAAGAGCTTGGTTTGGTCGATTCACGACATTCATGAGGAGGATTGGGTACATGCAGAGCAATTAAGATCATACCCTATTCCTTAGACATCAGAAGGGTAAAGTTACAGCTTTAATTATTTATGTGGATGACATGGTGGTGACAGGTAATGATCTTGAGGAGATTAAGAAGTTGCAGAGTGCATTGTCAGCAGAATTTGAAATGAAAGACTTGGGGAGTTTGAAATATTTCTTGGGAATTGAAGTTGCTAGAGGAAAAGATTGTATTATGTTGAGCCAGAGAAAGTATGTCCTTGACCTATTAGTAGAGATGGGTATGCTCGATTTCCAACCAACTGACACACCCATTGAGCAGAACCATCGGTTAGCTGAGTATCCAGATCAAGTACCCACGAATAAGGCAAGATATCAGAGGTTAGTTGGAAAATTAATTTATTTATCACACACTAGACTAGACTTAGCTTATGCAGTTAGTGTTGTGAGTCAGTTCATGCATAATCCTATTAAGGCTCATATGGAAGATGTAGTTTGGATCTTGAGGTACTTGAAGTATGCTCCTGGAAGGGGGTTGGTGTTTTCTAAGCATAGGCATTTGGATGTTTTGGGGTATACAGATGCAAATTGGGCAGGTTGTATAACCGATTGACGGTCCACTTCTAGATACTTTACGTTTTTAGGTGGGAATTTAGTTACTTGGAACTTGGAAGAGTAAGAAGCAGAAGGTTGTGACCCGTTCTAGTGCTGAAGCAGAATATAGAGGAATGGCTCGTGGAGTTTGTGAGATGTTGTGGTTAAGGCACTTGTTGAGGGATTTGGGTGATACGCTCAAAGCAAGCATATAATTTAACCCTAAAAATATCATCATTAGTATAGGCAAATAGGGATCGATCTAATCCGGGGATTGAGGGTACACCTGTCATTGTCAAACAATTAAAGAATTAAAATAAAAACAAAGTATAATATTTACAAAGATATTTACAAGTTCACGAAATAAAAGGAGGGTTTAGGTTTTAGGAGTCCGAAAATTAAAATAAAAAGAAAGAAAATATACAAACACTTATACAAGAATGAAACATAAGAAACAAAGATCAAAACCAATTCCATAATCAAATTCGATTCAACCCTACAATTGTTCTTCCAAGTCATGAGAAAGAAGTTGATCATGTAAAACATTTGAAGCAAATGATTTTCCATATTTTACTTTCCTTTACTAATTAATCTAAGTGAAAGCACCTAGATCAATCCTATCAAACATGCAATCAAAGTCTAGAAAGCTAGCTAATCAAAACATGTTCAACGCAATAAACAAGAGAAATGTTATCAACTTAAGTGCACAACTTAGTATGAATAAGTTCATCTAATTGCAATCCTTTTCAATTAAATTCAATTCTTGTCCAAAACATTTACTACTTTTGATTCAAGTTTACAAAACTATTAGGTGAATCATAAACTTAAACCTAGCACCAATTATATGCAAACCCTAGAAGTTTCGAACCATTTAAGACAAACATATAAAAGATATCAATCAAACAAATTTAATTGACCAATCTCACAAAAGCAACTTAGAATCACAATCAAAGGAATCGAAAATATCATTCAATCATAAGAATTCGGATTTAAACTTTGTTCAAACATTGTTGTCAACTAGAACAATTCCAACGAAATCAAACAAGGTTACAAAGAAAGAGATTGAATTACACCGTGATATGGAGATGGGGATGGATGCTTGGCATTTGGATTCTTGAATCTTGGAAGCAAGTCTTCAAGGTGGAGGATGGATGGTGATGGTCATGGCTTCTTCTTCTTCTTCTTCCTTGCTTGAAACGTTGAATGCACTAGAGGATGGAGAGAGGGAGAGAGAACTTGACGTTATGAGGGAGTAATTTCTGAATTATGGGGAGTGTGGAACCCTAGACACTACTAGAATTATGTTATTAGACATTGCATGTTTTAAATCGGTCAGACTTGCCCACGATGTAAAAAAGTAATCTAACATCGTTTTACGAAAATACCGATTTAAATGTATATCATTAACATCAGTTCTTAAAATGACCGGTGTTAAAAGTTTTGTTTGAAAATTTGCGGGAACCTATTTCTGCAAAAAGCACTAAATATTTTCAGTGAAATGAAGAAGCGGGGACTAAAACTCAAAACTTTCGTACTTACAAAAAAAATTGCACCCAACCCCAAAACTGAAACAGAAAACCCTAACGTTAGTCTCGCGCGACACCTTCATTCTGAGCTTTCATTCCCTCCAACACCTGAAACTTTTTTCACTTTCTCTGAAACTTTCGAACCCTAATGACTCTCACTCCTTCCAAATCCTATCTCTCTCCCTCCCTCTATCCCCCTCCCTCAAACCCAAGGCCCCCCCCCCCCCCCCCCCGACTCTCACTTTCTCTCTCTATAAACTATGGAGAATATGTTGAACAAGCTACGGACCAACCCCAAAATCAATGAAGATTTCGACAGTGGTAGCCTTCCCGGCGGCGTCATCACTCTCGCCTCCTCCATCGTTATGCTTCTGCTCTTCTTCGAGGTCGTACCACAGCATCCCTTATTCCTCTTTTCCCTTTGTTTTCTTCTCTCTCTCTCTCTCTCTCTCTCTAATCAAAAAGGGGTTCTGAAACGCGTCGAGCCTTCCTCATCGCCTCCGACTCTCCGATCCCTCTTCGACTTGGTTTATGAGGTACCTTTTCTTTCTCTGCATTTGCTTTGCGATCTCTTTGCCTTTGCTTCCTTTTCTCTTATGTAAAGTTTGCTCCTTTTGATTACATGTTATTGGGTCACAGATCTGGTCCTTTATCTAATTGGATTCTTTCAACTCTTATTGAGACTGTTGCTTACTCTGCTTAAGATCTTCAATCTCTACAGAGTGTCTGTATCCTGTGCTTATCATGTTCTTTTAACTTATGATTATTCGGTTTTCCCCCTCAAAATATGAAACTAATTCGTAATGTTCGTTGTTGTTTATAGGTGTAAAGGAGTTTGAGGCAAGGTGGATTGGATGGGTAGGGGTAAATGTGCCAGATGATATTGGACAGAGGGCACTTACTAAAGCTCTAGCTGAAAAGGTTCAAATTCTGTACATGGATTTTTATTTCTCTATTCATAGACATAGATCCAGCTCTTTTTCACTAATTGCAAGGTGATTGTGCTTGAACATTGTAACACACTGTTTCACTCGTACTGTTGGCTGCAGAAGTGTATCCCCGTCTTCCTTGATGAGAAGATTGTTCATCAATATTACAATGGCTATTGCAACAATATTTTGTGGCCCCTTTTCCATTACCTTGGGCTTCCACAAGAAGATCGACTTGCTACCACTCGGAGTTTCCAGTCGCAATTTTCTGCATATAAGAAGGCAAATCAAATGTTTGCAGATGTAGTTAATGAGCACTATGAAGAGGGTGATGTTGTTTGGTGCCATGACTACCATCTTCTGTTTCTTCCAAAATGCTTGAAGGAATATAACAACAAAATGAAAGTCGGCTGGTTTCTCCACACTCCCTTTCCTTCCTCTGAAATTCATAGGACACTGCCATCACGATCAGAGCTCCTGCGCTCAGTTCTTGCAGCTGATTTAGTTGGGTAAGTATTGATTACATTCTGCTCAATATGATTTACTTTGCTTAAGATAGTTGATACAGAGTGCCGCTTGGCAGCTGGCATATCCTTTGATTTCTCAAGCTTGGTAATCTGTGAATATACATTGGGAAAGTATTTCATGTTTCCACTAGCATAATGTGCATACTATCTATATTAACTGCCAAAATCACTATCAGTGTTGGGGATTATGCCATCTGTCAAGAATATCAACAAATAACTGATAACTCTGTTGCAAGGCTTTGATCCTATCTGACCATCATGCTTGATGCATAATATTAACGTTCAGCCATGATAATTGTTTGCTCTTAATGTGCTCAAACTATATTCTATTGCCACATAATTTTCTATTACTGACCATGATATGTGGGCATCACATGGCTAGAAGCCCCTAATTATATTATTCAACATGTTCTTATTTTTTTTTTTTTTTAATCAAGTAAACTAATACTGTTGTTTCTCTCTCAAATAATGTTATGATTTATGAAAATCTGGAATAACCATCGATGAGTGGTAACCTGTAATAGGTTCTGTACTGTTATATTGTCAATCCATTTTTGTTTCATCACATTATGAAATGAGTTTCAAGGCAGATATTTTCAGCCCTATTTCAATGACCAAAATGAAGAAGCAATAATTAGCATCCAATAACTAGGAAAGGAATTTCTGTTGTTGACTGCACAAGTTAACAATTAAGTCATTAATTAAGTTAACAATCAAAATTTGGAGGGAAATTTTGATTGTTTCTCTTGTTGGGTTTTGCTTGTATCAGATTATTGGTTCAATTTATTGATCTTATCTTGCTGTATCCTATCTAATTTAGCTCTTTGAAGTCGTATTATATGGTCATCACACAAGTTTTTGTTTGAAGTCGTATTGGTTACTAATTAAGTGATTATTTGCAGATGACAACAGCAATAGCTATTGAAGATGTCTGTAGAGAGGTAAAAATACTGAAAGCATTATCTAGACATAAGAATCTGGTCAGATTTTATGATGCATTTGAGGATGCCAATAATGTCTACATAGTCATGGAGTACGTGTAATTTTTCTTTTAGTCTTATTCCTTCACACCAATTTATAGGAGTCAGCCTTGTTGGGACATCATTTGTATTGTTGTTTATGGTTTAGTTTTATGAACACACACACACACACACACACACACACACACACATATTAAGCCTAGTCTTTTTTTTTTTGAAATAAGGGCCGGTGCGGCCGCCCTTAAGCCTTCATTAATGAAACCATGGAATACATGGGGGGGACATGAGACCTAAACCCCAAATAACAAAGTACATCAAGAAAACTTCCTGAGATAATACCAGGAGCCTCAACTACAAACATGTATCCGAAAAAGCACCAACTAGCAACGAGCGCACTACTGGCATCTCGAATTGCTTTGACATAACGGTGACACGACGGAAAAATAACCTGATCTGTAACGCGATTACAGCTTAGCATAATTTCCATAAAAACAGATTTCCCATCATGTTGCCGCTGGAAAAAACATCCAGCGACACTAGGTTTCCACCTACCACTAGGAGGCAACGACCATTTGACAAAGCAAGTAACTCGCCACCAACCTAGAGCAGACCAGGCATAAGAGATGCACATACCGGCACAGAGGCCACTCCAAACTACCCTTACTCGAAAGAGAAGGGACTTATTTGAGGTCAGAAAGACCCAAAACCTGCAGGAAAGTAAACAACTGAAGCAAACAAACTGAACAGAAAAAACTACACACAACAACCCAAGCAAACCGCGAGGCCCAAACAGATCGACCCGGCCCAACCACCACCGCCCCCAAGGATGCCTCCGGTGACTGCACGCCAGAAGCAGCCGGCAAATTGTGTCCTGCAACGCCCCATCCGTGTCCCAGAGCCACTCCAACTGCCCCAGAAACAACACGGAACCACGCCTGCAGACCCACGTCCTAACCCTAACCCAGATCGAACTCAGATCCACCCAATCCCAGATCGAACCAGTCTCCACCCACCTTCTAACCCAACGTCGCTGCAACGCCCCAGCCGTGTCCCAGAGCCACTCCGACTGCCCCAGAAACAACACGGAACCATGCCTGCAAACCCACGTCATCGACCTCAGATCCACCCAAACCCAGATCGACCCAGTCTCCACCAACCGTGGACCACGCTTCCAGGAATCCCTGCCAGCACCCACCCACGCACGACGGAGAGAAGAATCCGATCTGGAAGAACCGCCCCGATCCAAGACAAAGCAGTCGACCTCCTTCCCCGAGCCAGATCCCCGCCAAAGAGCCTCGCCGCTAGTCTCCATCCTCATCCCCTCCCGGACCGGAACGCAGCGGCAGGGGGCCCGCCGGCGTTCGGCCGGGAGAAGCTCGATCTCTGTTTTCTGTTTTGGTTTCCGCGCGTGAGGCGCGTTCTTCAAGTGGGTTTTTTTCCTTTTTTTTGTTTGCTTTCTATTAAGCCTAGTCTTAGAACTGAGATGAATGAACACTTTTGTTGGCAGAAAAACCTGTTTTGAAATTTGATATGATTTTCTCTCATTTCTTTCACTTTCAGGTTGTGTAAAGGTGGAGAACTACTGGATAAAATTTTGTCCATGTAGATTTATATTCTTTATATTGAAACTTGTGGTTGGGCACTTTCAGATTTATGATTTCAGTTTGATTTATTCTCAGTAACTCCTTGTGGCAGGGATGGAAGATACACAGAAGAAGATGCTAAAGTTATTGTTGTGCAAATTTTAAGTGTTATTGCCTATTGTCATCTTCAAGATGTTGTGCATTGTGATCTAAAGCCAGAGGTACAACTACATTCAGAGTTTCTACTTTCCACTACTTTCTTGTATTTGGATGGAATAGTATTGAAAGTCCCCTCCACATGTAGTTTGTTTACATCTTCAGTTCTCGTCCGAACCTATTACCAATAACTCTTTTCATATGACTGCTTGGCAGAATTTTCTTTTTGCCACAAGAGAAGAGGATGCTTCAGTGAGGGTTATTGATTTTGGTCTCTCCGATTTTATAAGGCCTGGTAATGCTTCCACATACTATTTTTCTTGGCTTCAAGAATGTGTTACTGCACTTTGATTCATGCCTTGGACTTCTTTTGTAATAGGCTAATAGCTTCTTGCTTATATTAGTTGTGGTTGTAGTGTTTTGTTATTTTCCCCTCTGAAGGTAATTCCATTCATGACCCCTCTTTTGGATCCAATTGGTATTGTCTTGCATTAAAGTTTTGATTTTTGGTTTTTGATCCGGTTCAGATCGTGTGATTTTGTGGTCTTATTGTGATCTTATTGGATGGTAGATTTGTATTATTATGATGCTTCTGTACTTTTTTTTTGGAGTTGTGGACTTTATCCTTTGAAACACACAAAGTCTTGGGTTCATTGTCTTCTTCAGTGTGAATTAGGAACTCATGAATTCTCTGCATATATAATACATTGCTGAGATGTAGGTCTTCTCTGTTTGCTTTGACTATGTAGGGTACTCACTATGATTCCTCTGTTGCAATTGTTTTGCTTCTCAGGGAGAACATTCCTGCAGTGTTACATGGGCTCTAAGTTCTTTTAATTTACCCTATATGTTCATGATTTGATTGATCGATCTCAATATTTATGTTTTCCATTGAGAAACCTCTACTGCCTAAGAAGATTGGAAATTGTAAACCTGCATAAGTCTTCCTATAGGAAATAGTAGATATGAAAATGACCAGCAGAAAAAAGTAAAAAAGAGAAAGAAAGAAAGAAAGAAATTGCAAGGAAATCTTCCAATATGTATGGAAAATCATAGTTGTTTTGAGTATGAATATAAACAAGGGAGACATGAGCATTTGAGGATCACATGGTTCTGTCTTCAGATCGGGAAAAAAAATGGCATTAGTTAAGTCTTCCACTTAAGAAATGGGGACCAGCTAGCTTGTTATGTCTAGTATGTCTTGTCAATTACATAGCAATGATATTTGTAGACCTGATATATAGTAAGTAAATTATATATAGACTTCTAGAGAGAGATATATCTATTTGAGTAAAATAATAAGGGATGTTGATTGGACTTTGGGTTTGGTATAAGCACAAGGCTGAGAAAGAAAAAAGAACAAAGAAAACAATTAATCACAAGGTCGTAAGAACTTACATCCTTCTTTGTTTGCAGTGTGTTAAAATTACTTATGTATTGATTGTTCATCTTATATTTTGTTCTCTTTTACACTTGGCACATGATTTTGACAAAATACTTTATATTTCCAGAAAATATGAGGAGATCTATGCACACCTGGTTGAAGAATTTTGTTACTGTACATACTAGGGAAGTCTTAACTAAGTTTGGCACTATCGGCTGGGCCCAATCGGTACTCCCATGTACTATGCCATGGGCCGGGTTCACGACCCACCATGGCGGGGCTCATTTGGGATGCCACCCTGGGCACCCAGGGCCCTGGGCAAGGCCAGCACAGCCCAACTATTTACACAACAGGAGGACTGATATGGCATCAGAAGAACAACTAGTGTCCCACATCGAAGATGGGGGAGACTTCCTTCACATGCTCGAGTATAAAGGCATTAGCACAACCACCTTTTACGGGTAATAACTCCTTTTGTCCACTATTTACTTGATACGCATCTATATTAGTTTCTCATTCAAGCATCGGAGAGGCGTAAACCGTCCGGTACGGTTTACCCCTCTAAGCGTGTGTTATTGATACAGGATTTAGGAGTTGGATCGGTACCCCAGACGGTATAGCATTCTGTGTGAGGTACCCGGAAAAAGCCACCAGAAACAGTTACATTACTTATAGGGTCCCTTATTGATAACACATGTTTTAAGGAAAGAGGCAAGACTTTATCCTACTTTGAGTGAACTGTGGGATTTTACCCAATGATTGTGACTTATATGTTGTTCTATACATTTCTAGTGGGCAGTAAAGGCGCGCAAATCATATAGCCAAAATGATATTGACGAGGTGTGCATTGAAGTGGCTGATTATATACAGAGTTTGGTTTAAGACTTTTGGCTTCCATGATTTTGAGTAAGGCTAGTTTTTGCTTTGAAGCAAAGTTTGGTGTAGAACGTACTTTTGTAGTTGGTTGCTAATATGTTTCTAAGCTAGCCTTTGTAGGTTTTGGGTTTTATTTTGTGAATTATGTTGAATCATGAATTTGGAAAGAAAATTAATGGAAAGCTCCAATTTTTGGGTGATGAGAAATGTATTTCTTTTTCCAGCAACTAGATGAAATCGATGACCTATGATTATCAATATATCGAATTGTAACTCAAAACCGATGTAATCAAAACTACTGCACATCGACTTCTCGATTTCTAATCACCAAACCGTAATCTATTTTGAACATACAAATCACCTACCATGGAACAAACCGATGTGTGGTCAAAAGGTGAACATCGGTTTTGGAAAGCAAAAACGATGTCTTCAATGAATTAACACATCAGTTTGAATAAAAATAGCCGATGTACATAATACCATTGAACATCGGTTTACTTAATTGGAAACGATGTTCTGTCTTAAAGGAAACATCATTTCTGAATAAAAAAACGATGTGGAATAAAGATACAGACATCGTTCCTAGGAAAATAATGTGGCAACCTACATGTAAAAATGGCCACGAACAAACAATACTCATGGGAACTGATGTCTACAAGTGTACTGGACATCGCTTCTGGAATAGAAATCGATGCAAATGTTCAAGTAGGTATTGTTCGACATATACTTTTTTAAGCATAAAATGTGAAAATATGAAGAATTAGACATACCTAACATACAAAAATATGATGATTATAACGATTATACATCGATTTGTTTTTTAGAATCGATGTTGGTTGTTGTCTGGGACATCGGTTGAAAACGCGTTTATACTGATGTCTATACTTTTCTCTACACCCACTAAGACATCGGTCGAAAATTAGTTTAACATCGGTCCAGAACCGATGTCTATGAACAAAATTCTAGTAGTGAGACGTCAAGAGTAGGGGAGTATATATAGGGGACGGCAAGAGTGCTCTCCAAGTTCTTGATTCTTCTTTTATTTTCCAAGGAATTAGTTTAATAATTCCACATAGCTTCCACCAATCCCGTAGCGCCAAGTAAGCCCTGGTGTGTCATCCAACCAATCAAAACTCTCCAAATCAAGTCTAGATATAATATTGCCGAAATATATAAGATACTTTCTGATTTTCTTCACAATATTTCGGCCAAAAATCCTTTAGAGAAAATAGGGAACGTATCTAGACTTGTTTTGCATTTTCTTGTTGTCCACACTTCTTCTTTCCTTAAAACTCTCCCTAAATCTTCTCTTGGCGTTATCTCTTGATTTCCTTCTTGATTTTCACGCCAACTCCTTCTTTTCCTCTTGATATTTCACGGCAAACACTCCTCCTATAATGCTTTGCGTCACAAAACCCTAATTCCATGGGCTTTTGTCCATTTGCCGAAATCCACAAAGGTCTAGAATGCTCTTGGGCCTTCTTGCGTCATCTTCAAGCCTTATAGTCTCCTAGTGCCATCAGGAATCTTATTTTAACGTCACATCTCTTAATCTTCCACTCATGTTTCCTTTTTGGCTCCGGAGTCTTGCTTTGGCAGAGTTTCCTTTTCTGAGCAGGGTTTCCTAGTTGAAACAGGATTTCCTGGCTGGAGCAGGAAAACTTCATTTCTTCATTTCAGCTCATTTATGCATGCCTTGAGCTCCCTCCAATGTTGGCCAGCTCTTCTTTCCATTTCCGAGCTCATTTCAGCTCATTTATTCCAAGGACCTGAAAATAGAAACTTTCTAAAGTAAGAAATGGAAACTTTCCTAAACTAAAATAGAAACTTTCTAAAAATAGTAACTTTCCTAAACAAGAAAGATTTATTTAAGGAAATAACTAAGTAAATATGAGGAAATAACACTTAAAACGTCGCATTAAAATGCTCCTATCATTGGCGTTCAAGCAGAAGAAAGCCATGCCCTTGTTCTGTGATAACAAAGCTGCAGTTGAAATTACTCATAATCCTGTCCAACATGATCGCACAAAACATGTAGAGGTTGATAGACACTTCACCAAAGAGAAGATGGATCAACAAATCATCTCTTTTCCCTTCGTACCTACTGAGGAGCAGCTGGCGGACATTCTTACAAAGGCAGTCTCTAGCAAGGCGTTTTATGACTCACTTGACAATGGGCATCCCTGATCTGTATGCTCCAACTTGAGGGGGAATGTTGGCGTGAGTCACTCTCCATAATTGTAGGAATTGTAGTGTAATTAGGATTGTATAGTTAAGGAGAATATTATGTAGTTAAGGGGGAGAATATCACGGTGTAATTAGTTTCCTATTAGAATTGTGTATACTTTGTATATAAGGTAACACATTCTCCAACTTAGTCAGAGATAGATGCTATCAATTATGCTCTTGATGGGATTGTTGATACTTGCAAAAGTAGACCTGGAATTTGGTACTGTGGGTTTTGAGTTGTTTTTCAATGTGTTAGGAGTATGTACATAGTTTCAGTATCTTCTTGTTTAATGGCTACTTCTTCCTTATTGAATCGACTGTAATTTCAGAAGAAATTAATACAAAGACTATAGATTATTGCCCTGAAACTCTTAAGGATGCTAGATAGCTACTATTACGGTACTGTTTAATTAGTGAACCACTTTCTTCATTCCTTAACTAATTAGTGCTTTTATATGTTTGTTAGAATATGGGAAAAAAGGTTTGATTCGTACAACTGTAGCAAAAATTGTGGTTGATTATTATGTTGCAAGCTCTGCATTGCACACTCATAATTTAAGCTCTGATGTTCAAGATATTCAAATTTGGTGAAATGCTTATCAAATATTCAATATTTCCTGGTTTTATTGACGGATGATAAACTTATATAGGATTAGAAGCTTTTCAAAGGATGATACAGAAAATGATGAGGCTGGGCAAGATAGGATTGATGATGAGTTGCGTGGAAGTGTTAAAATTACTCAGACTGGTACAGAAAGTTCATTTCTGGCTAGCATAGCAATTGCACTGGGCATAGCTGCAACGGTTACATTGATATTTATCACCATCATGGGTCCCACTATTGGATTATCAAATGGGCTTCAGTTCTAGCCAGAAAGCTCATCCTCTTCAGCAATGGGGGTGGCCCCTGTTGGTTTCAGTTTCGAAGTTTTTCGCTACAACATTGTTCTTCCAGAATATGCACCGGGTATATGATTTGTTCTGGCTAGAGTACCCTAAACCCTAAACCAGTGTAAATATTACATTTATGATATGCTTTTGTTTTACTAGAGTACTTGAGGGCTCTGCCTTATTGGTATGTAGGTCAGGCAGTTAAAATACCATGCATGTTTTGTCAATTACCAATGATGCACAAAGATTGCAGTACTTTGTCATGCATGTTTTGTAAAGAATATATGTACCAGACAGCCAATGAGAGTTGGTTCAGTTGGCAAGGGTGGATTTGAGGTGTAAACCCACACAAGTTCGATCCCCGCTACCAACAATCTCTCATTTGGTGGGCAATCTAGAAAATGTCCTGCATAATTCCATATCAATGGGCTGGGCTGGGACACTGACCAGTTTCGTAAGTCCTGGAGTTGAGGTCGTAGGTTTGCCCTGGCCCTGGTAGTGTAGGGAAACCTCCCTCTTACCTAAATTTTTCAGCATCGAGAATATATGTACCAGACAATGTGGTACCCCTTGAGTAGTGCACTTGGGCTTCACATGTGATCTGTCTTTGAGCAATACTCTAAAATCTCCACTTTAATTGAAACTAGTTTGTTTGAAACCAAAGTTCTAAAAATCACTAGGCGGTAGTCGAGCGGTGAGCAAGGGAGTACCGCCCAGGGGCCTAAGCGGGAGCCTAGGCGGTTTTCTAATTTTTAATTTTTATAACATATATAATTATATGAATAAGATATTAATCGTATTATTATTGCATATATAATTAAACAATGAAATATAATAGTTGAATTTGTAACCAAAAATAAATATATATAATTGTTGAATTGACGAAGGAGATCAGCCCATAATTTTTGCTTTTCTTTTTGTTTTTTTTTTTAAGTAAAGATAATCATGATTGGATCCTCACGTGAGCTTAGCATTATCTTATAGTTAGTTATTATTTATTAAGATTGCAAGCTCCCAAGACGAGCATATCCATTCAATATGATAAAGTTTTTAAACAAACGAAGAACTGTTCTCATCTTCTTCGTCCTTCTGCACTTCATCGCCATCACAGCCATTTTTAAAGACAGATCTTTCCAACCTTGAAGCCTGCAAAAAATTGAGGTGTACAGCTACCCACCCTCGCTCTCCCTTAAATCTGCCCTTGGCGGTGGGTGCTGGAGACAGAGGAAGAGGAAAGAAAAACAAAGATGGTAGAAGGAATGGGTCGCTGTGAAGACCGCTTAGGCACGCCCAGAGCCGCCTAGGATCGCTCAGAGCCGCCTAAGACCGCCCAGACCCGCCTAACATCCTCATCGCCTAGTTCCACCGATTTCCAAGAAATCGAGTCGGTGCTCTACCTCCCAGCGCCTAGGCGGGTGCCTAGACCGATTTTTAGAACACTGTTTGAAACTGAGACTTTTGTTTGCACAATATTTTAAATGGACTATTGCTCAGCTTTGAACAAATTAAATACGCATTCTGGTTGATGAGTATTTACATTTTCCTTTATATTATCCTTTTCTAGCCTACTTCCTCTTAGAAAGAACAAAAAGCTTTTGTTGGTGACGAAAAATTCCGTAGCGGAGTTTGGCTCACCAATGAATGCGGACTGGAGCAGGAGAAGACCGGGAACAATCGAGTAGCTTCCTTGGAGCGTTGACCGTTCAACCGTCGGGTCGAGGAGGAGGGGGGTACCTGCAGAAATCCCTCCGATGCCTAAGTCAGTACGTTTCTTAGTAGTGGAGTAGAAAGAGTCGGAATGAGATGGATTACCTTGATGTCGGGCCGCCTTTATATAGGCGATGACTTACTTGGAGGACAAACCGCTATTATTTCTGCTTTTATGGCTGCATTTATTTATACATTTATGATGACAATTATTGCTGCATTAATAACGGTTAATCATTGCGTACTTATGACGGTCATTCATTGTGCACTTATAATCGTAATCATTGCGTGTTTATTACCGTAATAATCGCCATCTTCATGACCAATATTTACCGCCAAAATAATGACTGAGTTAATTGCCATAATGAGGGGTCCAAAAATAGTTTACCACTCCACAATGCCTCCAAATTTTCTCTTTGGACACTCGTCCTAAGAGGAAATTTCCAAATCCCTTGCTACGTCAAATCTTGCCTTGAATATTTCCTCGAGCCCTGGCCGCCTCGATTCTTTCCTCAGGCCCTGGCCATCCTGGCCGCCCCGAATCTTTCCTCGGGTCTTGGCTGCCCTGAATCTTTCCTCGGGCCCTGGCTGACTCTATTCTTTCCTCGGGGTAAAGAGTCATTTTCAGCATGAGATATGGAATTGCCCCCATTTCCCTTTGAATATGATAAACAACGTTTTATTCGTTTTGGCCACCGGCCTTGGGTATTTACTTTGGCCACCAGGCTTACACATACAATTCGGAAACACAGGCCACAAATATATTTCGAATATAAAAGGAAGCAAAAATCAGAAATATGATTACTAAAAAAAAGGAACGCTAGTTTACGTTACCCGGACTTTTGTCTCTTTTGGGCTTGTATTCTATCACTCCCAGTCCTTAATGACAGAAATGAGATTTCTAATGGTGCAGCTCCCACATACGGCGCCACTTGTTGGAGGTGATGGGGCTTGTATTCCATCATTCTCAGTCCTTAGTGACAGACGAAAAATTCTGTAGAGGAGTTTGACTCACCGATGAATGCGGACTGGAGCGGGAGCTAACTGGGAACAATCGAGTAGCTTCCTTGGAGCGTTGACCGTTCGACCGTCGGGTCGAGAAGGAGGGGGGGGGGGTACCTGCAGAAAACCCTCTGATGCCTAAGTCAATACGTTTCTTAGTAGTGGAGTAGAAAGAGTCAGAATGAGATGGATTACCTTGATGTCGGGCCGCCTTTATATAGGCGATGACTTACTTGAAGGACAAGCCGCTATTATTTCTGCTTTTATGGCTGCATTTATTTATGCATTTATGATGATAATTATTGCTGCACTAATAACGGTTAATCATTGTGTACTTACGACGGTCATTAATTGTGCACTTATAATCGTAATCGTTGCGTGTTTATTACCGTAATAATCGCCATCTTCATGACCGATATTTACCGCCAAAATAATGACTGAGTTAATTGCCATAATGAGGGGTCCAAAAATAGTTTACCACTCCCACGTACAGCTTTCTATTCATATATTTGTATTTAAAATGGCCATAAATTTGGTTTACAGTAATATGTTTGATGCAGATGAACAAGGTGTATCAGCACAGAAGAATCGGGACAGAGCAATTCTCAGGGTAGTAATCTTGGGTTAGTTCTACGTGTTTATCTGAACACCTTTAAGTTGACGCCAACTGCGTACATCTTTAAACAATGAGCCAACTCTCATGATTTATTGCAGAATTTATATACACCTCTGACCTGTTTGATATAGGTAGAGTTGTATTTAATCTGATATAGGTGAAGCATGCTTATAAAGTTGCTTTTAAGATATGCTGTGTCATTGATGAATTGAAGGTTGCTACTAAAAGACTTTTTTTTTTCCTGCTCAATGAAACACTGAGAATGAGAAAGACCATGGAGTCGAACGTCTTCATGCATCCAAAACTGAAGTGCAAACATTTCCTGAGTTTATATCTATCATTTCCATGTTTTTTAGTTTACTGAGTGCTTCCATTAGTATGATCATTTGTGCACGTTTTTTGCAGAAAAATCACATGGCTGGTGAGTTAAAACTAAGAATCTCTAGAAAACAAGAAGCTTTAGAGGATGAATACTCTCACACTTTCATTCAATATGCAGAGGCATATTTATACAACCATATACAACCCTAATTCTAGACTAACAAGGAAAGTAATCAAATCACAATTACAATCCTGATTCTATACAATTAGTATAATTCTATTCCTAATAATAATCCTAAAATATCTATGACTCACAACACTCCCCCTCAAGTTGGAGCATACAAATCTCGAATGCCCAACTTGTCAAGTGAGTCATGAAATGCTTTGACTGATATACACCCTTAGTCAGAACATCCGCTAACTGCTCCTCAGTTGGTACAAATGGGAAGGCAATCAGGTTTGCATCCAACTTCTCTTTGATAAAGTGCCTGTCAACTTCCACATGCTTCGTACGATCATGTTGTACTGGGTTATGTGAAATTTCAATAGCCGCTTTATTATCACAAAACAACTCCATAGCCCTTTTTGGCTTGAACCCCAAATCACGCAATAAATTACGTAACCATAACAACTCACATACTCCATGTGCCATACCTCTATACTCGGCTTCTGCACTAGACCTTGCCACCACCTTTTGTTTTTTACTCTTCCAAGTGACAAGGTTCCCTCCAACAAATGTAAAGTAACCCGAGGTCGATCTCCTATCAGTAATACAACCAGCCCAATCAGCATCAGTATAACCACTCACCTCTAGGCAATGATGCTTTGAGAACATAAGACCCTTCCCAGGAGCTTTCTTTAGATACCGCAGGATCCGCACGACTGCATCCATATGATCTTCACTAGGATTATGCATGAACTGACTCACCACACTCACTGCATATGCCAAATCAGGTCTAGTGTGACCCAAATAGATTAATTTGCCAACTAACCTTTGATATCTTGCCCTATCAGTCGGGACTTGATCAGGGTACTCTTCTAACCGGTGATTCTGTTCAATTGGTGCATCAGCTGACCTGCAATCTAACATGCCCGTTTCTGACAGCAAGTCTAGAACATATTTTCTTTGGCACAAGAAGATGCTGCTACTCCCCCTGGCTACCTCTATCCCAAGGAAATATCTCAAGTCACCAAGGTCTTTCATTTCAAACTCTGAAGCTAATTGCTGCTGCAACGTCCTAATTTCCTCTCAATCCTCACCTGTGATCACCATATCATCAACATAGATGATTAATGCTGTTACTTTACCCTTCTGATGCATAAGGAAGAGAGTATGATCCGAATTGCTTTGTTTGTAACCAAATCGCTTCATTGCCTGAGTAAAACGCCCAAACCATGCACGGGGGGATTGTTTCAAACCATAGAGTGACTTCTTCAACCTACACACAACATTCGTCTTATCAGCAATCTCATACCCGGGAGGTAGGCTCATATACACTTCTTCAGCCAAATCTCCGTGTAGAAAAGCATTTTTCACATCAAGTTGCTTGAGAGGCCAATCCATATTAGCCGCCAAAGAGAGAAGCACTCTGATAGTATTAATCTTGGCTACAGGTGCAAACGTCTCATCATAGTCTACACCATACGTCTATGTAAACCCTTTTGCTACCAATCTCGCCTTATACCTACTAACTGAGCCATCTGAATCATGTTTAATTGTGTAGACCCATTTACATCCAACTGGCCTT
This sequence comes from Rosa rugosa, assembly GCF_958449725.1. Taxonomy (NCBI): domain Eukaryota; kingdom Viridiplantae; phylum Streptophyta; class Magnoliopsida; order Rosales; family Rosaceae; genus Rosa; species Rosa rugosa. The sequence continues at coordinate 53,057,929 of NC_084820.1, read as the reverse complement.
TTCCCTTTAGGTAACACCATCAATTCCCAAGTGTTATTCCTTTGTAGAGCTTCCATCTCTTCTTCCATCGCTTTTGACCACTTTGGATCTCTTAGAGCATCCTGCACTTTGTTAGGAATAGATACAGAGGAAATCTGATGCGCAAACGACTCATATGACTCTGACAACCTATGTGTAGATACATAATTGGAAATCGGGTACCTAGACTTAGCTTTGAGACTAGGTTCATATTTCTTTGTTGGCTTACCACGAGTAGAACGAGAAGGTAAAATAGACAAATTGGGTTCGGATATTACCTCACATTGACCTTCAGGACTTTGGAGAGTTTGGCTCGAGGGAAGAGACGAGGAAGAGGGAGAAGTTTCTGGCAATCTTGCACCTCCCTCCGTTTCTGTTTCTTTTCTTTCTTTTTCTGCTCTTTCTTTTTCGTTTGTTTCTTTTCCTTCTATTTCTTCTTTGTCTTTTTCTTCTCTTTCTTTACCTTCAGTCACGTTCCTTTCTCTTTCTTCTCTTTCTTGTTTGTCCTTTTCTACTTTTCCTTCTCTTTCTTTTTCTTCAATTACGTTCCTTTCTCTTTCTTCTCTTTCTTTTTTGTCCTTTTCTACTTTTCCTTCTCTTTCTTTTTCTTCAATTACGTTCCTTTCTCCTTCTGATCTTTCTTTTTCTTCTTTGTCTTTTCCTCCTTTCTCTTCTTCTTCATCCGTTGCGTCACCTTCCTTGTTTTTTCTTTCTTTTGCTTCTTTTTCTTCAGTTGCGTCAACTTCTTTTTCTTCTGCCTCTTTTTCATCTTTGTCCCTTGTGCTGCTGCCACTGCCACTGCCACTTACTGTCTCTTCAAAATAACCATATGGCTCCCCTTGAAGAGAAGCGTGTGTGACAGAAAAATAGCAGGCGTCCTCGAAAAATGTGACATCCATTGTCACATAAAATTTTTTGGTAGGAGGATGAAAACACTTATACCCCTTCTGATGGGCCCCAAACCCAACAAAAACACACTTCAAGGCACGAGGTTCTAATTTTGAGCGTTGGTTTTTAGGAATATGAACAAAGGCAATGCACCCAAAGACTCGAGCAGGAAGCTTATGAAAAGAAGGAAGAGATACATGGGATGAGAGGACCTCAAGTGGAATCTGATTTTGGAGAACACTAGACGACATCCTATTGATAAGATGAGAGGCAGTGAAAACTGCTTCTCCCCATAAGTACTTGGGCATATTTGCACTAAAGAGAATCGAACGAGCAACTTCAAGAAGGTGACGATTCTTACGCTCAGAAACACCATTTTGTTCTGGGGTTTGAGGACATGTGGTCTGATGTATGATACCCTGTGTACAAAGATACTCATGGAACTCATTGCTCATATATTCCCCCCCCATTGTCAGACCGAAAGAGTTTGATCTGACCATTGTACTGTGTATGAATCATATTTTGAAATTTTTTAAAAGCTGGAAACACAGCATCCTTGGACTTCAGCAAAGCAATCCAAGAAACACGAGTACAATCATCAATAAAAGACACAAAATAGCGCATACCAGAAGGAGTAGGATCCCGTGAGGGTCCCCATAAATCAGAATGAATCAATTCAAAAGGTACAAGACTTTTATTTGAAATACTCAAAGGGTAGCTAACTCGATGGCTTTTGGCCAAAACGGAAGTTTCACACTTAAAAGATGACTCTGAAATTCCCAAAAACAAAGAGGGCATAGACTTTCTCATATTACTAAAGGAAGGATGACCAAGACGACGATGCCACAACCAAACTTCATTCAATCGCTGCTCAGAACTTGTTAATGTCTAAAAGTCCGGCGGTAGCTGAACCTTTGTTAACGCTGATCCGATGGGCGGATCGATACTTGTGATGTTCTCAAAGCCTCCACTACCTGTCAAGTAAAATACAAAGGGGCGTCAGAGGGAGACCGCGTTGGGCGGTCTTCAACTCTCCGATGCCTAAGTTAGTCAATGTATTTATGTTGACAAAGTAAAAGTAGGTAAGTATTGAATGCGTAATTAATGAGGAGAGAGGAGAGAACCTTTTATAGGTGAGGCCTCCTCCTTATTTTCGATGTGGGACTGACATGCTTCAGTTCCCAGTTTCAGAAGCTTCTGACGCTATCTTGGCGCGGCGCGTGGCGGCGCGTCGGCGGTGATCTGGAGGTGATCCGACGCTGAGGCTGTAGCCCTCCTGGCGGTGTGTCTGCATGTCATTCCTTTGGTGGGAATTAGTACCTTTGGCGGTACAATGAGCGTGGCCCATTATAGCTAATTATGCTTGCAAATGTACATGTATGTACAAGTCCCCCAAGTCCCCAGTCAAGGAGGGCAATCTTGGTTGGGGAGTTGCTCGGCGGTTTGAAGCGTTTTGTTCCGCTAGTCTTGCAAGAGCATAATTAGCGTCAGTGCATTGTCAACCATGGATTTTGTGAGCAAACGCTTTATACCCTTTCGGGTGGGCCCCTGCTAGGCCCCCCAGGGAGTCCCCCACTCCCCGGCTAAGATAGACCTCCGGATGGTCGGCAAATTGTTTGTTGAGGGGGAGCTGCACGGAGCAGAGGGTGTTAGGTAGCGAACCCAATCTTAGTACCCGAGTGACGGGGGTCAACGTGCCTGATCAGGGCCGTCGTAGACTGTTGACAAGTCCCCGTGTCCCGTAGGGACCGTCTGACCGTAACACCGCGTGGCGGTCGTTGTCAGAGTGAGGCGTGGCCTCGGGATCCGCCGCTGGCGGATATCCCCCCACTGACTGCAGCAGGAAAAAGCGTCCAGTAGATGTGCCTGGCGGTACTTCATTGAGCGATATTGCGCTGAACAAAGCACGCAACTTGCAAGGTGAAAAAGGGGGTCCGCCAGATGTGTATGGCGGAAGACGCCCCGCTTGCAGGATGGCAAGGGAGAAGTTTCGCTGGCGGTGTTTCGCTCAGCGGATACTTCGTCTCTTGGAAGATGACAAGGGAGAAGTTCCGCTGGCGGAGTTTCGCTCAGCGGAGACTTCGTCACTTAGAAGATGGCAAAGGAGAAGTTCCGCTGGCGGAGTTTCGCTCAGCGGAGACTTCGTCACTTGGAAGATAACAAGGGAGAAATTCCGCTGGCGGAGTTTCGCTCAGCGGAGACTTCGTCTCTTAGAAGATGACAAGGCAGAAGTTTCGCTCAGCGGAGACTTCGTCACTTGGCAGATAACAAGGGAGAAGTTCCGCTGGCGGAGTTTCGCTCAGCGGAGACTTCGTCACTTGGAAGATGACAAGGGAGAAGTTTCGCTGGCGGAGTTTCGCTCAGCGGAGACTTCGTCACTTGGAAGATAACAAGGGAGAAATTCCGCTGGCGGAGTTTCGCTCAGCGGAGACTTCGTCTCTTGGAAGATGACAAGGGAGAAGTTCCGCTGGCGGAGTTTCGCTCAGCGGAGACTTCGTCACTTGGCAGATAACAAGGGAGAAGTTCCGCTGGCGGAGTTTTGCTCAGCGGAGACTTCGTCACTTGGAAGATGACAAGGGAGAAGTTCCGATGGCGGAGTTTCGCTCAGCGGAGACTTCGGACGGTTGGAGAAGTCATCCCTAATGGTTACTTCCACCAGACGCTTCGTCTGGTGGTGGTTGACACGTGTCCAACCCGTAGAGGGTTAGCGTGCGGAGGTTTGTCTCCTAAGCCTGGCCGTCTTCTCGCCATAAATGATAGTAATTATGGATTCCGTAACCAAGGCGACGCCTCGGTTAATCCGGAGAGTAAGTGGAGGTCTGCGACACGTGTACGGCTGTTGTGTGATGTCGTTTTTTAGCGGACGGCTGAGAACGCGCTGATGTTGACATAAAAGGGGGGGAAACTCAGCGAGATTTGACACTTTGGTAAAAGTTTCAAACTCACAGTCGTCGTCTTCTTGCTCTGTTCGTCCGAGACTGAAGAAAGAGGTTGCCGGAGCTTTGAGATACCGTTCCCGGAGAAACGACGATCTCACCCCCCTAAGATTGCTGCACACCATCACATCGTCGGCTTCACCACCGAGGTTGGTATCTGGATTCCCCTTTTCCTGTTTCATTGAATCTGCCATTTTCTGGGTTTTGTTGTTTTTGGGTTTGGGAGGGTTTCTGTTCTTTGGCGTGTTCTGAGGTGTGAAGTGAGATTTGGGGGGGTTGGGTTATGGTGGTTGGCAGAGAGTTGACGTTTAGGGATTTGCTAGATGGTCGAATCTGGGTTGAGTGTGCTTGTTCTTATTTTGGCATTTTCTGGGTAAATTGTTCTTGATGTTCTTGGTTATAACTGATGTAAGAATAGGATAGATCTATGTTTGTGCTAAATGGTGTGGGTTTTAGGGTTTGGGATGGCTAACGTCATAGAGATTTCGAGCAGTGAGGATTCCGGGTCTGACGTGTCGTTCAGCGCGGCGGATAGGGTATTTATTGACTCGTTGCGTCCGTCTGCCCATGCAGGAACCTCACTGCCAGAACCGCTAGAGGTTGAGCCGCTACAGACCATACCTTGGGAAGTAGCAATGGGTCGTGGTCCACGTCTAGAGAGCTCTAGGGCGGGTGAGGCCGCTGCTGCCAAAGCTAGGCGCGACGAGCGTTTGGCGAGCAATAGTGCTGCCAGCGGCTCCGCTGGGGAAGAAGAAACAGCGGGGGAGAACGCTGAGTCGGCGTGGTTCCTCCCAAATGGCATCGCCGTTGACGAGGCAGGAGGGCGGATGAATGCCGCCGCCGTCACTCGAATGAAGAAGACGTTCCGGTTGCCGGGCTCAGTGAAGCTGCGCCCGCCGTCGGTGGATGAGAAAGCGTCGATTCTCCTAGAGGGATTTGCGGCGGTACATGAGGCGATATTCCGCCAAGGAGTGACACTTCCGCTGGTGCCCAATCTGCAAATCTTGGTGTGCGAGTTTGGCCTTGCCTTTGGTCAGATTTGCCCCAACATGTGGCGGTTGATGCTGGCGATGAACTCACTGTGGCTGTTGTCTGGGTGCGAGGGGCCTACTGTGGCGGAAGTGCTCCACTTCTACGAGTTGGTCTACGTGAAGCGCCAGGGTTGCAGAGGGCAAGTGAACCTGAGCCGCCGCCAGGGAGCGCCCAAGCTGATCGAGAATCTAAGGGATTCAATGTCCTACTGGCGGGGGACCTTCTGCGTCGCCACAGATGGGTGGGAGTATCAGGCTGGGGCGAACGAGGAAGGGCCGACGTTTAGGATTAAGTCGAAGTTCCAACCTATTCGAGGTTGGTAACCAGTTTCCGCTGAATGTAGTTGGCGGGTGCTTGTATTTTGCAGATGTACGTTTACTAATCGATTTGTGTTTGTGCAGCGGGATTGCGGTACAACTTAACGCGCGAGGAGGAGTGTCGCGTGGCACGGATCAGAGGTTGTTGGCGGAACCGCAACCTGCTGGACTTCCGACTTCTGACTGGTTGGGAGTTGCTAGTCCAGCAGAAATTAACTCGCTGTGTTGGTAAGAAATTTCCGCCATACTGCTCTTTTTTGTAATAAGTAGCCCAGACTGACTGGTTTATTGTTTTTTTTTTTTTTTTTTTAGAAACGCTGCCAGGTAACAAATCGAGCCGCGACGCTTTCGAAAAAGCAGTGGACCGCGCGGAGATTGATAACTTCCTGGAGACAATGTACGCCGAGGGGTTGGCGGCCCAGAAGACCGTAGTGAACCCCGAGACACTGGCGCTGAGCCAGTCGGAGGTTCCGGTGGTGTTACAGATGCCGCTCCACTCTCACCTTGGCGACGACGGCCTGCCCGTCGTTCAGGCGGGGGTCCCCGTAGCAGGCGGCAAGAAGGGGGCCGCAACAGCGGCTGCTGCAAAGGAAAGGGTACCCGCCAACAGGCGTGGCTCCCAGAGAAAGGCCGGTGCAGCCGGCAGGGACTGTCACCGCCCCAAGGGAGGAACCGCCGCTGAGGGTGACGAGGGCCGCTGGCGGGAACACAAGGGTGCTTGAGAGGAAGCTCCGGCAGGTAGAATCCCCCGATGAGGAAGAGGGGGAGGACGTGGAGATTGTCGGGGGCCGGCAGCAGAAGAAGGCCCGTCAAGCCCCACTCAAAGTTGCTGTGATGGAAGGGGAGGCGCCCGCCGCCAGTGACCTGGACTCCTTCGCCGCCTACGCGGAGTTTATGACAGATGGCGAGAGGGAGTTCCTCTTCCATCTGTGCGAAAAGCTAGGGTTTGGTGGCCTAGCGGGGATCTCACGCCCAACCGCGATTGACCAATCGCCCTACAGCTCGGCGTTTGGTCAGATTTCAGCTGACCTCCACGACATGTTTGAGGCGGCAAAGAAGCAACCTCTGGTCGAAGGGGAGCTGAGGGAGGAGATTCAAAGCCTCCAGAGGGAGCTGGCGGAGGCAAGGGAGAAGCTGGCGGAGACAGAGAGGCGGCTGGCCAAGGCAGAATGCGACTTTACCGACGCCCGCGGTAAGCTCCACGTGGATATCAAGCGGGATCTGGAGAGGAATGAACGCGTCTCTCAGCTGGAGCAGGACGTCGCGCTGCTGAAGAAGCGGATAGCTGCTAAGGACAAGAAACTTATTATTGTGCAGCGGGAGTCCGCCACCAGGGCGACGGAGCTGAAGCGGCTGGAAGGCCAGGTCACCCGCCTGAGGGCTGAAGGGAAACTGTCGCGGCCGCCGCTGTTGAAGCATTCAAGCAGTCGGCGGAGTACGCGAAGGCGATGACCGAGTCCGCGAAGGCTGGGGCCTTGGCAAACATAGAAATGCTGAAGCGGAAGGGCGCCATCGACTTCGTCAAAGCGTCACAGCCCGATGCGCCGCCGGCCAAGAGTGCCCCGCCGGAGAAAGAGGTCGTGCCTGCCCCAGCGGGAGGTGCCCGCTCAGGCAGTGGGGAAAGCGGCGCACATCCGACGGAAGGGTCCCAGCAGACTCCCAATCCCACCCCGTCGGAGGTGTCGCGTGCTGGATTCCTGGCGGCGCACACCCGGGCGGACGGCACCATAGAGACCCCAAGTCCGACAGCCCGAGGGTCCGATCAAACGAGTCGAGCGATCGTGCCGCCGCCTGCTGAAGCAGAAGATGCCGAGGGCAACCCCTGAAGCCAGCTGGGACCGCAATAGATTCTCTTTTTTTTTTTGTAGCCACTGAGGCATAATAACTTGTAACAAATATTTTGAAATGGAATGAAATTTTCGAAGTTGTGTTTGCTATGATGTGTTTGCGCCGCTAGTACTTTGATTTGTATTTTTCTTTTGCTAATCAATGAAACATTAAAGGAATTAAGATTGGTCCAAGTGCACCACGTAGCGGACGAGGTCCGCTGACGATTGCTGGCGTTGCCAGTTGCCCTTAGTGCTAGACTTGGTAACAATGGTTTGAATAATTCCTCGTTTCATTGATAGCTGATTGATCAGCGTGTACAAAAGTGGGGTAGTACCCGTTGGGTAGCTTCCCTTAGCTAAATATTGAACAAAAATTTAGCTAAGTCAAGATGCTCCTGGGTAGCGGATGACTATTTGTAATAATACCGAAGGTGTTCGGTATTCCAAGGGTGGGTCGACGTGACGCCATCCTTGTCCATTAAGTAGAAGGTGCCTGGGCTAACGACTTCCACAATTTTGTATGGACCTTCCCAAGTTGGGCGGAGTTTTGTTGGCGGTGGAATTACTTCCTTCATTACCCAGTCCCCCAATTGGAAGTTCCGGACCTTGACTCTGGCGTTGTAGAAACGCGATACCCGTTGTTTGTTTTGCAAGTTGCGCAAATGGGCCTTGTGTCTTTTTTCTTCTAGGAGGTCCCAGTCCAGGTTGACGCCGTCGCTGTTGGTCTCTGGGCAGTAGCCTTCGACCCTAGCGGTAGGCTGAGTTACCTCCACAGGTAGGACAGCCTCTGTTCCGAACATCATACAAAAGGGTGTTTCGTCGGTGGCGGAAGTTGAAGTTGTCCGGATAGCCCATAGAACTTCTGGCAGCTTCTCCGCCCATAAACCCTTGGCGTCGTCGAGCTTCTTTTTTAGCAGCTTCTTGATTATCTTGTTTGCTGCTTCGACCTGGCCGTTGGTTTGGGGATGGGCGACAGATGCAAAACGCAACTTGGTGCCAAGGTTGGCGGTAAAGGAGATGAGTTCCTTGTTGTTGAACTGTGTGCCGTTGTCTGTAATGATTGTATGTGGGACACCATAGCGGCAATAGATGTTCTTCCAGAGGAAGTGAATTACCTTGGCGGTGGTTATTGCCGTCAGTGGCTCCGCCTCTATCCACTTGCTGTTGTAGTCGATGGCGACAATGATATACTTGAACTGGCCCTTGGCGGTTTGGAACTTTCCCATCAAATCGAGGCCCCATGTGGAGTGAATCCATGGGCCGATGATGATGGACAGCGGTTCTGCCGGTGCATGCGGGAGATCTGCAAATTGCTGGCATTTGTGGCAAGACCTCGAAATCCGCCGGGCGTCATCACCAAGTGTGGGCCAGAAGTAGCCCTGTCGCATTGTGCGGTTGGCCAAGGATCTGGCGCCCGAGTGGTTTCCACATTCTCCGCCATGGATTTCTGCTAGGACGACCTTTCCTTCCTCTGGGGTTAGACAGCGGAGGTTGGGATGAGTGAATCCTTGGCGATAAAGCTTGCCATTCTGGATGTTGTAGCGGGTTGCTCTCCGCTTGAGCTGTCTCGCCTGGACCTTATCTTCTGGCAGTGTGCCGTTGCACTTGTATGCAATGATCTCGTCCATCCAGCTGGGACTGACCTCAATGCTGAAGATCTCCGCCAGGGTCTTTGTGATACTTGGCCTGTCAAGGCACTCCACCCTTGTGTCCGCTGGACTTTGATGTGGTTGGGCGGTTGCCAGTCTCGCCAGTGAATCAGCCTTAGCGTTCTTTTCCCTGGGGATTTGTGTGATGGTGTGAAATTTGAACTTTTTGAGCAACGTTTTGACGTACCCCAAATATGCCGCTAACTGCTGGTCCTTGGTCTGGAAGCTGTCGTTGACCTGGTTAACGACTAATTGAGAGTCGTTGAATATGTTGACGCTGTCAGCCCCATGTTGTTTGAAGCTTTGAAGTTGAACTTCAACGCGTACTCCGCGTTTAGTCCCTCGGGTCCTGTTAAGATGACTCCGGCGCCGCTGGCCTTGGCGCTGGCGGAGCCGTCCACATGCAGGTTCCAATCTGACTGTGGGGGAGGAGCTTCCTCAGCGGTTACCATTTCTGTTCCGGGCCCTGTCTCGGCATCGGGTTCCGGCTGACGGTCGGTGAGTTCAGTGATGAAGTCCGCCACTGCCTGGCCCTTCATGGCGGTTCTTGGCCTGTAGTCTATGTCGAACTCGCTGAGCTCAATGGCCCACTTGCTGAGGCGCCCTGAATGTTCAGGGTTCTGCATCACTTGCCTCAGTGGTTGATTGGTTAACACATGGATGGTGTGAGCCTGGAAGTATTGGCGGAGGCGTCTGGCGGCAACGATGAGTGCGAGGGCTAGTTGCTCCAAGGGAGGATATCTTGTTTCTGCTTCGTTCATGCCTCTGCCGGCGTAGAACACTGGGAGCTCGTCTTGGCCTTCCCGCCGGACAATGGCGCAGCTTACCGCCGACACCGAGACCGCTAGGTAGATGAACAGTGTCTCTCCTTGCACAGGGACAGAAAGGAGAGGGACTGCCGCCAGGTATTCCTTCAGGCCCTGGAACGCAGCCTGACACTCTGGGTTCCAGTTGATGACTTTCTTGTGAGTCGTTTTGAGGAGCTTGAAAAATGGGGCACACTTATCAGTGAGTCTGGAGATGAATCGAGAGAGGGCGGTTAACTTGCCCTGGAGGCATTGGACGTGCACCTTATACTCAGGGTCCGCCAGGTCAAGGATGGCCTGCACCTTGTCTGGGTTAGCCTCGATGCCACGCTCGCTGACGATGTACCCCAGAAATTTGCTGGCGGTGACCCCAAAGAAACATTTTTCTGGGTTGAGGCGCATACTATAGGCCAGGAGAATGGTTACTATGATCTTGAGGTTGGCCACATGTCCGCTGGCCTTTATGCTCTTTACTAGCATGTCGTCCACATAGACCTCGATGATTTTCCCCAGATGCTCAGCGAACATGGCGTTCATCAGCCGTTGATAAGTTGCACCGACGTTCTTCAGACCGAAAGGCATGACATTGTAGCAGTAGAGGCCTTTGTCTGTGGTGAAGGTGGTGCATTCCTGGTCGCCGGGATGCATCTTGATCTGATTATATCCGGAGAAAGCGTCCATCATGCTGAGGAGCTCATGTCCGGCGGTTGCATCGACCAGCTGATCGATACGAGGTAGCGGGAAACTATCCTTTGGGCATGCCTTGTTGAGATTTTTGAAGTTGACGCACATCCGCCATTTGCCGCTGGGCTTCTTGACCATTACCAAATTGGAGATCCACTGGGGATAGATGACCTGGCGGATGAATCCAATGCCCTGGAGCTTGGCAACTTCCTCTCCAATTGCCTGGTACTTTTCCTCATCAAAGGCCCTCCGCTTCTGCTTGATGGGATAAACGGAAGGTTTGATGGTCAGCTTGTGAGTTATAATTTCAGGGGAGATACCTGGCATGTCAGCGTAGGACCAGGCAAAGACGGCGGCGTTATCACGCAGGAACTGAGTGAGCTCCGCCGCTACCTCTGGGTCAAGCTGGGCGCCTATGCGGACCGTCCGCTCGGGGTGCTCGTCCGAGATTGAGATGACCTTCAACGACGTCTCTGGGTTGACCGGTTCCTTCTTTACATACTTCTTCTCCTCATCTCTAGGATCCTCAAAGATGTTTAGTGGCGGTGCCCGATTACCCACCGTCAGGATTTCATGGCGGCGTGCCGACCGCGCCACAGTCGTGGAATAGCACTCTCGAGCCAACTGCTGACTTCCTCTCACACAGCCCGTGCCGTTGGGTGTGGGGAACTTCATGAGAAGCATGTACCCGACGATGATGCACTTGAGCTTGTTAAGCGCTGGTCGTCCAATGATGGCGTTGTACGAACTGAAACAATCGACAATAATGAATTCCGTATGTACCTCCGCCATGCATCGACTAGTACCAATAACCAGTCGCATGTAATCCGACCCCAGCGGTTGGGTGACGTCGCCGGAGAAACTGAGCAGTGGCTCGTGATCCTGGAGTAGTTTCTTGTTCCGCTTGAGGTGATTGTAGCAGCCGTTGAAGATGACATTGACAGCGGATCAACTGTCCACCAAGATTCTCCCTACTGAGAATTTGCCAAGGATGGCGTCGACCAAGAATGGGTCGTCATGCGGTAGATGCACTCCGCGCTCCTCCTCCTCCGAGAAGGTAATAGGTTCCCAACCTGATTTCGGGAGCTTGGCGGACCTCTCGTAGCGGATATTGCAGACCTCCTTTGGGTGATTGGCGCGTGCATAGCGCTTTCTGGCTCTGTGAGACATGCTGGTGATTGGAGCGCCGCCATCGATGGTGTTGATGCGGCTCAAGGTCTCAACGTTGGCAATTACTGGTGGTGGTTGGCGTACCTTGAACTGCTCCAGCTTGCCGTCACGGTACAGGGTCTCAATGGCCGTTTTGAGAGCATTGCAGCTGTTGGTATTGTGGCCGCTGTCCTCGTGGTATTTACACCACTTGCCGGTGTTCCTGGGTTTACCCGTCTTTGGGTACTTTGGAGGGGGTGGCGGTAGAATCTGATCCTTGCAGTGATTGTAGATGTCTTCATATGAGGCCGTGAGGATCGTGAACACTGCGTACCGCTGCGAGGACTCTGCATGCTTGTTGCGGTTATCCCCATGGGTTGGGCGGTTGCCCTTGTTGTAATTCTGGTCTTTCTGCCGCTTGTTCTAGTGGTGGCCCTGCTGCCACTCCCTCTTCTTGTCAGTTGGCGGTGTTGAAGGGGTCTTGTTAGCGGTTTCCTGATGACTGGGGGATGGCCGTGATGATTTAGTTGGAGTTGCTGGTGGCGGTGGGGTTTCTCCATATGTAATGAATTCCGCCTGGGCGTGGATGACCGCCTCACTCATGATGTGGTCGTACGCCGCATTTGGGTGATTGTAATTGAGGTGATAGAGGAATGGCCCCTTGAGAAGTCCCTGCTTGAAGGCCGCCGATGCCATTGTTTTGTCTAGGTCACGGCACTGAGATGCTGCCGCTCGCCACCTTGTGACGAAGGCCTTAAGTGATTCGTCCTCCCCTTGCTTGACGCTGAACAGCTGACTTGTGTTGTGATGCCCGGCGGACAATAAGATGAACCGGGAGAGGAAAGCGTGTGATAGTGCATGGAATGAGTTGACAGACCCTGGCGGACACTCAAAGAACCAGTTCATTGCCTCGCCATCCAGCGTTTCGCTGAACAAGTGGCACAAGGTGGCGTCGTCGAATCCCTTGTTGTTGGTGACCTTCTTGAAGGTGTCCATGTGAACGAAGGGATCAGACATTCCGCCGTAATGCGACATCTTCGGGGTTTTTGCAGACGCTGGTCTGATAGCTTGCAGGATCGCAGCGGTGAAGGGCCCAGGTCTGGAAGCGAAAAGTGGATTCTGAGTTGGCGCTGGGGCGCCCGACTCCGCCCGGATCAATCTCTGCTCCAGTTGGTGCATCCTCTCCAGTATCTGGGCGGTTGCATCGCCAGCGGAATCAGCCTGAGTACTCCGCTGGACCTGCCTGCGCCTAGGCGCAGGCGGATTGCCTTCAGTCCTCGCCCTGGCCTCCGAGCGGTTGGTATGCGGCAGTGATTCCGCCTCCTGCTCTATCATTAGTTGGGGGATGGGCGGTGGTCCCATTCCCAACAATTCAGGTGGGTCCAGCGGTACCTGCATCTGTATGACTGGCCCCGACACCAATGTGCCAGTGCCAGGCCGACTACGCCTGGTGCTACGTGACTGTTCGCTCTGTGCTGGGCGGGCAGTGGCCCCCAGTGCCCTCTGTAGCTCTTCAAAACGTGCCATGAGCGTAGCCACCTGTCTTTGGGCCTCAGCCTTTTCCTTGCGCTCCTCCTCACGTTCTCTGTTTGCCTTATGAAGATCCGCCAGTGCTATCTCATACATAGTGACGAGATCTTGGCCCGGCGGTCGGCTGCTGCTTGGATTTGCCTCACCGCCGGGGTTGGCCGGGGTTGTGAATAGTGCGCGGTTAACGCCTACCGCTGGGTCGGAGGGTTGGGGAATGGTGGACTAGTCCGCCTGTTCCCCAGCGTTTCCTCCGCTACCGTTAGTCATGGTGGATGTGGTGGGATGACCTTTTGTTCAAGGATTCCCACAGACGGCGCCAATGTTAATGTCTAAAAGTCCGGCGGTAGCTGAACCTTTGTTAACGCTGATCCGATGGGTGGATCGATACTTGTGATGTTCTCAAAGCCTCCACTACCTGTCAAGTAAAATACAAAGGGGCGTCAGAGGGAGACCGCGTTGGGCGGTCTTCAGCTCTCCAATGCCTAAGTTAGTCAATGTATTTATGTTGACAAAGTAACAGTAGGTAAGTATTGAATGCGTAATTAATGAGGAGAGAGGAGAGAACCTTTTATAGGTGAGGCCTCCTCCTTGTTTTCGATGTGGGACTGACATGCTTCAGTTCCCAGTTTCAGAAGCTTCTGACGCTATCTTGGCGAGGCGCGTGGCGGCGCGTCGGCGGTGATCTGGAGGTGATCCGACGCTGAGGCTGTAGCCCGCCTGGCGGTGTGTCTGCATGTCATTCCTTTGGTGGGAATTAGTACCTTTGGCGGTACAATGAGCGTGGCCCATTATAGCTAATTATGCTTGCAAATGTACATGTATGTACAGAACTCGAAATCAAAGCTACTGGGGCCTTCTTCCCTGGTGTTATCCCCGCATACATCCGATCCAGATGAAATAACCTCCCCCTCAAATCTCCTCGGCCAATTATCTCCCTTGTCTGAAGATCCTGAAAACCACATACATGGGAAAAAAGGTCACAGAGCACTGAGATTCAGTATTTAATTAAGGAACAGAGATTAAGTGATGTGACAAATCAGGAACATATAGCACATTCCTAAGCTCTAAGTTTGGTGTGACTTTAACGGTTCCTATTCCTAATACGGGAAAGGCTGCACCATTAGCATTAGTTACTTTGGACACTGGTGGGATTGAGAGAGAGGTAAGAATGATTTATTGTAAGTCATATGATCAGATGCACCAGAATCAATAATCCAAGTATCTTCCCCAACAAAGTCAGAGACAAATAAAGCCTTACCAAACTTACCTCTTCCAACAAAAGAGACGGAAGCATTACCTGGCTTCTGATCCGTTTCCTCCATACCCTGGTAGTCCGGGTTCTGAATTAAATTTGCAGCAGTGGTACGCCCCTGTTGGTTAGGTCCCGATTTATTCCAAGTATTTTGTTGATTCGGATACCCATTCAATCGGTGACACTTAGTCCTCCAATGCCCATAATTCTTGCAGAAAGTACAGTACGGTCGTGTTCCTCCTTGAGAACTTGGTTGGGATCGAAGTTATTGAGCAGTGGTACATATTTTGACGGTGAAGGCTTAGTTTGGACAGTGAGACTTGATAACTCCGAATGGATTGCTTTGGTGCGATCAAGTTGAGTCTCATCTTTGCGTATATATGCAAAGGCATCCTCAAGGGTAGGTGGAGTTCCACGTCTGAGCAACTCACCCTTTGCACTAGCATGCTTGTCGTCGAGACCATGAAGGAAGATATGCAGCCTCATTAGATCCTTCTCTTCATTGTGTAGCTTGATGTCATCAGCATTCTTCATCTTGTTGGGACGCCTTTGATCAATTTCCAGCCATAGACCTTTAAGGGCAGCATAGTATACTGCCACAGGCCGCCCATCCTGCCTCATCATGAACACCTTGGTATGAAGCTCATGTATTTGAGCAAAATCTGAGTCATTCAGATACAATTGCTTCAGAGTACTCCAAATTTCTGCTGCAGTTTCACACCCAATAATTAATTGTACTACCTCATCCGTCATGGCTTTGTAGAGCACAGACATCACGGCACCATTATGAGTTTCCCACTTTGCATAACCCACATCTTTTTCATCCGGTGTTTCAATCAATCCATTCACATATCCCATCTTGTCCAGACCGCAAAGATGAGCAGTCATCATCTTCCTCCAAGTACGATAATTCGTGCCATTCAGCTTGGCACCCCCAAATCCCCCTCCTGAGGATTCTTGATTCACAGATACCTCTACCTTCTGCACATCAGAAGTCACAATCTGCTTGGAACTCTCTTCTCCACCCATGATACTTGAACTGCAACAATCTTCTCACTTTACACTGCGGAAGCAACGAACAATAAACCAAGACCAAAAAATCCAAGATCGGATTCTTGGCTCTGATACCAAGTTAAAACTAAGAATCTCTAGAAAACAAGAAGCTTTAGAGGATGAATACTCTCACACTTTCATTCAATATGCAGAGGCATATTTATACAACCATATACAACCCTAATTCTAGACTAACAAGGAAAGTAATCGATCAAATCACAATTACAATCCTGATTCTATACAATTAGTATAATTCTATTCCTAATAATAATCCTAAAATATCTATGACTCACAACACGGTGGTACTGCAATGGTTGAAAATTATGTACAGCACAGTATTCTTCAAGGCTTTCATTGCACACTCGGATGCAAAAAGTAACGATTTAGATCATTTCTGTATTGATTGTCTTCAACCTATATGTCTGAACTGTCTTGCCCAGCACATGTTTCATAAGCACGTTAAGGTATATAGTTTATGTACTTGAACCCTCCTAGTGAAGATCCTGATTTTTGGGTTACATATCTACAGATTTGGAGATATATTTAGTTATTTACAGTGATGTGATTAATCGCGAGACTTATACAAGCTCTTCAACTGTTCTGGCATACAAGTTTGACAGCCGTACACAGATATATTTTTGCTCGCAAAACCTGTAGAATCTCACTGCTAAACAGAATAATGCATGTTAAGCTATTAGTTTGCCTTTATCTTCATCCTAAGTTTTCTGAAAATGACACATGTAAGGTTACTTAGATATGATATGTAGATGTTATGAAACTGTTATTTGATCAATCTAATCCTATTATATGTGTATGAGCTATCCATATTTTGTTTCTTCATCAAGACATGAAGATTCAATGACACTGATTTATGTAAAGATAGAGTTTGTTGTTTACAGACATATCACACAAACAAAGCCAAAGTGGTATTCTTTTTTAGGGGAATGGATATATTCCATTAATCAAAAGATCATACACGACCTCACTCGGTCAATCTTCAGGGATTCGATGATCCTTCATATTACATCTCAATGCTCAATTATTCAAAAAAAAAACTACAATCTAAAAAAGAAAATGCAAGACTAAAAGCCAAATACAGGAAATAAAAAATCATCCCACTCTTATGCAACTCTAGAACAAAACCACTGTCTTGAGTACGTTTCCAACACAACAAAAAGCTTCAATCCAAGACATCATAGGGGTGTTGAGGCCAGCCCACAACAAACCCACCAAAGCCCAGCCCATTCCCACTACCCTCACCAACAACATAATAACAAATTTAGGGAGTACATGTGTACCATCTGCCACAAGATATTGCAAGCAGTGGCGGAACCAGGATCAAATTCCTGTGTAGGCTAATTAGAAGGGCACAATCACCAAAACTCAACATTCTGCAATCTGCAACACAAAATGCACATCTTTAAATAAAAAATAATCACTACATCACTAACATAGTAACATCAGTCAGTAATTCGAACTAAAAAAGTAAAATTACAAATATACAAATACAATCATCATTCATGAATCATCAATTCATCAGATAGCCTCTAACCCCCTCTATGACTCTATTGGTCTATCCTGCATTCCTGCTATCCACCGACTGGGCGACTGAGTGGACTGACCGTGACCGACCATCAGACATTCAGACCATGATCAAGTAATCAACATTCAACAAATCAAGAATCAACTCAATCAAGATCCTCACTTCCTCAGGCCTCACCGCCTCAGCTAACCAGTAACCACCGGGTTCTCTCTCTCTCAGTCTCTCTTTCTCTATCTCCCTCAGTCCCTCTCTCCCTCAGTGGTAAGAAACAGAATCGGCAAAGCCCAACTCAGAAAGATCTGGGATTTCTGGGATTTAGAGCTTCACAAATTCAAAACAGGGGAGATCGATAGGTTTAGAGCTTCATACCTTGTTTGAGTTGTTTCAATCGATTTAGGGTTAACCTCCAATCCTCCATGGCTCCATCGAAAGTTCGAAGCACTAGAGATAGTGAGGCAGTGAGGGACTGAGGGCGTGACCGCGTGAGGCTGTCAGCTGCTGTGGGCTATTGGGCTGGGAGCTGGGATGAGTCGATGACGCGAATCAGCTGGGATTCTGGCCTTCTGGGAATACACGCTATGAGTCGATGAGATGAGACGCGAATGAATCAAACCTATAATTTTTTTCTTTCTTTGGGTTGGTATGGGCTGAGAGATATATGTATACTTAAGGGTTTTTAGCCCAAAAAGTTGTCTAGGCTTGAGCCCATAAAGCCTTCAACGTGGTTCCGCCCCTGATTGCAAGACGATTCCCTCTATTGCAGTGCTGCCTGCAAGGTCGTTTTATATTTCGGATTCTGAATTGCCCTTCTCCTTTTTCAATTAAATTTGTTTTTTTGTTTTATACATTAATATGGCGTCAATTAATTGGATGACAGGTTTTATGGAAAAGAATGCCAGAGAAAAACTATATGACCACGTCATAGTTTTGAAGATAATAATGAGAATTAGGGAGAAAAAAGATATCTAGAAGTACCATCTACCAATAGGCCAAAGTTAGTCCCTCAGAGATCCCCAATATTCTGATCGGGAAAGTAACCTTTCATTAAAACAAGGAAAGGTTATAAACATCGGAATTGACCATAATTGAATCCATTAAAACAATGTTTTGTACATTCACATTTCACAGTCAAGGTCTAGATTGAATTTTGTGTACTATATTTGTTATGTATCCTTAACTTTCACATTTTAGTCTGGGGTTTTCCTCCTCTTGTCTGATGGTGGCTAGCGCGGAAGATTATTTCAGGGTTATTCCCCATTTGCTGTTCTGCTGATTTGTATGAAAATATCTTTGTTTCCAGGAAATCTGATCTGGGGTTGTAGTAGATTGTCCAGTATGCATAAATACAAATGTGAAAATTGAACTTTGCTTAGATTAGGCACATAGTTGTCATGAGTTATTTATGCTCTTACAATATCTTACTGTTATCTAGCTGCAAATCAGATTTACTGTTTGATTTAGGTCTGAAACTCTCGCATTGCCCTCAGCTTTTCTTCGCAAAGAAGTTTCAGCCATTTTATACGAACTATAGCATTATTTTCTTGCATTTTGGCTATGTTTCATATGGTGCTGTTTTCTAGATTTTATACTCTCATCGGATTCAAGATCAAATACCATCTACAGCTTCATTCATTTTAGTTTCTCTTACCATCCAATATTGCAGTGGCAGCCCGTCGCATCCAAAAAACAAATGAACTGCTCATAAACATAGAAGAACCGATTGATGACACATCCATAGAACTCATGTAAAATAACTGGCTCCAAGTATAAGTGGAGGATATTTGATGACAACTAAGCATTTTTGTAATCCGTATATAAAAAACAGCTTTGGTTAGAATATTCATTTTTAAAATACAAGAGCTTGATTAAAACACCAGCTCCTGCTTAGAACTCATATTTTTATAATATATCAATATGCACGTCAGGGACGTAGCCAAGACAAGGGCTACTTGGGCTACAGTCCAAGGGAAAATTTGGCCCAAAATCGACCAAGTATGGGTATAGCCCAATAAAAAAAAATAAAAAAAATATACTGATGTAGGTCGACTCTCGGAGTCTCAGACGCTCCCCTTCTCCCCCTGTGGCACTGTGCCGCTGTCCCCATTTTGCTTCCGCCTTCCAGAGTTCCAGCCTTCCAGGTTCGATTAGCAAGTCCCGGCAGTCCGCCGAGCCACCTCCACCGCTCCACGCCTGAGCCACCTCCTCCGCCACCGAGCCACCTCCACAGACCACAGCTCCACTGCAAGTCTGCGACTTCCGCAGTTTCAAGGCTTCAATCCAGATCCCAGGTTACCAGGTATTGAATTTTTGGTTGATTGATTGTCATTGCTGTAGTGGGCAGGGACGTATTTTTGTTGAATGTTTGATAATTGAATAAATTGATTGTCATTGCTGATGGGTAATGGGTTGTTGATGAATGATGATGGGTTGATAATTGGGAATGGATCTCTGTATCGGGTTGTTGCTGTTACAATGATTAAGGTTGATAATTGGGAATGGATCTCTCATTCCGATAATTGAAAAAGACTTTGCCGATAGTATTGATAATGATTCAGTGATTACTGAATTTGAAGTTAGTGGGCCTCGGAGGGTACGATTCAGATAGATTTATGCTTGTAAGTTTTAATTTACGGGGTTTTGGTTTTATGTCCCCCCCCCCCCCCCCCCCCATTGTATGTTTTGAATAACAAAGGCGTGAGGATGAGCCTCCCACTGGGTTCCAAACCTCAAAAAAAAAAAGAGTTCTTCGCAAAAATTTTGTATGTATAAAATTAGCCCAACCCTTCTGTCATTCCTGGCTACGTCCCTGATGCACGTCCGGTTAGAAAACCGGCTTTTGTAATATGTATAAAGAAGGTAGAGAAGTTGGTCATTACACTAACCAATTGTTTCTCTACTGAGATTCCAACCAAAACAGCATATCGAAAAACATAATTCATAAACTACAAATGATTAAAAGATTTCAACTTTAACTTCCAACATATCTCAATTAGAAATTAAAAAAAAAAAAGTAAAATTCAATTTAAGGTGTGATGAAATCAGAAATGCAAAGACACATTGATTTAAAGTGTAAAAGTTTCAAAGACAAAATTAAATTAGCCCTTAAAAAATAATTTCAGATGGGCAAGCAATCAAGAAGACAATCCTATAAAAGAGAACAAATATTTCCGTTATTAAACCAATTTTATTGATGTCAAGGTAGTATGGTTAAAAATTAAACAACATGCAACAGCAACAAGTACTTATGAATCAAGGAAATGCATCAATAATTGCTGCAGCCACACTAGCAACATCTGCCGCATCTTTATTCAATTTTGTCAGAGGATGAGATTTGCTGCGTGCAAAGTTGCGTTCGCATTCATTGGCCTCAATCACAGCGTCATTCATGCTTTGCAATGCAAACATAGCTCTCCCCGCCTTGATTGCCTGATAGGCCTCTGGGATATCAATTTCTACAACTCCTTTGTAATTGTCAGCACAATCTCTCAAGGCTTTATCTCCTGGGCTTTGCTTAAGCAATTGGTTGATTTGGTTCAGAGTCGTTGTGGACTTTGCCTTTACCACATCGATCATTATGACAGCTAAGCCATATATATCTGCTTGGGCGCTCCGAGGGTGGGATTTGAGAGACGAGAGACACACCGGAGGGTTTGGTGTTTTTGAACATGTTTGGGCAATGATATTTGCTTCGGTTGGCAAAATTGCAGTTTGAATGAAAAATATGAGTACTGCCGCTAAGCACATCAAATTCTTCATTTTTAGGACGAAGGATTGATAATTTTGGTGGAGGCTCTGAATGTTTTGTATATTTGCTTATTCGTGGTATGAATCTCTCTGCATATATATAGGGAGGGAAAATTAATCTAATTCAAGACCGTATGTTTTAAGGAAAACATATATATATATATTTATTAATAAGTCAACCACAATATATATATATATATATATATATATATATATATCTTTATTAATAAGTCAACCACAATTAAATGAGCTTCCTTCTTTTCCCTTGTAACATACCATAATACATATTTACCATAATACATAATACAGCTTCCGTATGTATATGACCTTTTTTGTCCGTGCATATCTCCAACATTAAAGATCAGTCAATTAACTCTTAATTGTTACACGTCATTCAAATCCAAATCTTCAATGCATTCGCTTTCTTGTTAATTCATTATTAAATACAAATAAATATAAAATTAGACTTACAATTGCAACATTGCCATTATCTTGAGTCAATTATTCGCAAGATGCCCGGCAATGGCAATGGCGGAAATTCCTTACATTACCTATATGATTTTAGGGAAAATGTCTATTTACCCAAATTTGAGCTACACTAATCCTATTTACCAAAACATCTTATAAGATTACACACTTACCCAACAATACATATTTTTTTACCATAATACGTACCCAATTAAGTTATTTTTTATTATTTATTTATTTTTGAGACAATTTTGCCCTCTTTCCCTTTGTCACTTAGAGAGAGAGAGAGACTCTGCCAGACTCCGGTCGCGGGAATCCAGTGACGGCCGCATAAATCCGATCACCGGTCACCGGTAGCCGAAATCCGACCACCAACCACCGAAATTCGGCAACTGGTGATCGAAGTCCGGCGTCCGGTTTTATTGCCCCCCTCAATAATACCCAATAAACTTTTTATTGTCCTCCAATAATACCCAATAATTTTTTTATTGACCCCAATAAACTTTATTACCCCCCAATGGGGTAGTAAAAGTCTCCGACGACCTCTTTACGAATTTCCGACAACCTCCGGACCGGTGACTTGAGTCTGGCGTCCTGTTTTATTGCCCGCCCAATAAACTTCATTAACCCCAATAAAAATTTATTGGGGGGCAATAAAATTTTCCGACGACCTCATTGGGAACCTCCGCCCTGTGACTGCTTACCGATGACCGGAGTCCGGCGACGGGATTCCGACGAAGTCTCCAATGACTTTTTAATTATTTAAGGGCAAACTTGTTTTTTTATATTTAAATTGGGTAAGTGGGCACACAAATCTTTTAGTGGAGTAAATGGCCATTTCTTAAGCATTTGACATAGTTACAAATCTTTTAGCCTATTACTATGCGAGATTAGTTCATAGTTATAGGCTTGCTTTAAATAAGTAAGCATGGGTACCGTCAAATGATCGGACCTAATCTATGTATCGCTGTGGTTTTACCACAAACTCTTTATCTATCCAGAGATGGTAGAGGGAGGATATGTAATGGTCATTTCTGGCTTGAGTAATATTAATATATCGACATGATATTCTTCAAAAAAAAAAAAAAATTAAGATCCAAAGTCAACTCCATATATTTAATTAGATTTAATCAATATATATTATTTACTTGATAACTTTTTAGAACCATCCAATATTGCAATATATATATATATATATATATATATATATATATATATAATTTGGATTAATAAAAAAATCTCTATAATTATTTTCTTGTTCGACTCCTCTAAGAATCACTTTCAGGTTCTACCACTGCGGCAATGGTAATTTGATATATTAGCATTTGTTGTTCCTCTACTCTTCCAGAATTCAACTATTATAAATGCAAAACCGTTGTTGGGTGAACAATGACCATTTACTAACATTTGGTCGTCCTCTAGACCTCTACCAGTCACGACAAAAAAAAAAAAACTCATGACGTGTAATTTAGCACTTCACCTGGCAAATAACCATTAGGTACCTAGGTGGAGCCCGCTATGTGAAGAAACAAAACTATGTAGAGGTGGAGTGGAAGTGTGGTGGGTAGAGAGAAAAGAGGCTACCAGGTGTTGGCTCTTTATTGGAATACATAAACTTTAAACTAATTTTACCAAAAACAAAAGTTTAATAACAAAAAATGGGGCTAATTAATTAGTTATGGTCAATAAATTTTTATTTTGCACTAATTTTTTATTAATTATAAAGTCAATCCAATTTCACAAAAAAAAAAAAAGTTAATCCAAAAAAATTTGTTCTTGTTCAAGTATATCTGAATTGTGTTTGGCCCAAACTCCAATTACTTATTTGAGTTGTAATAGGGTTAGAGCATCTTTAGCAATGCTAGCCATTTTTTAGTCCAATTTTAGCTAAAGTTGTTAAAAAGTCATTTTAGCTAGCCACTTTATAAATACGTCTGTATCAGTGCTCTATATTTTAGCTAATTTTTTTTTTTTTTTTTGAGAATGATATTTTAGCTAATTTTGAATTTATATTATTTTTTAAAGGAATATTAAATAGTTTAAATGTATTTATAAATTACATAAAGTAACTCAAAATAAATGTTTTAAATTATAGAGAGCCTCATCTCGCTCTCTATATTTAGGAGCGAGATAGCTAAAAGTTATAATAGAGAGTCACTTAGGAGTCTGGTGCAGCTGTTTAAATAAATAAAAATCTAAACATGCTCTCTAAAATAGATAAGGAGCAAAAATAGAGAGTATGCTAAAGATGCTCTTAGTCTTACAGATATTCTTGGAGATATCTTCGTAGATATCCAATCATTGTACGATTATGTTTCCTTGTAAGACTCTGATTCTATGCTTGTAATCCTCTATATAAAGAGGCCCCTGTTATCAATGAAAGACACAGCTATTTCTCTCTCAATTTCGATTCCCTAAAACAAGTTATCAGCACGAAGTCCTAACCCTGAAATCCTAAAATCGTAGCCTTCAAACCCTAGCCTCGACTGGCTTGGCGCGCCCCCCTGTGCCGACCTCGTTAGCCTCGCATGCCCTGGCCTCTGCACACCCCTGTGCCTGCAGGTTAGCCTCGCTAGCCCTGATAGCCTCGCCTGTTGCCGCCAACCCCTACCGTGCAGATTAACCTCGCTTCCGGAAGCCTCTCGCAACAGCCCCGCACGCCGATAGCCTCGCCAGCGACAGGCCCGGTGCACCCCTGTGCCTAGCATTAGCCTCGCCAGCGCACGCATCAGCCTAGATTAGCCTCGATCTAGACGATTAACCACACCAGCAGACTTTGCAGAAGCTTCCGGCCACCCACCGGCGACTTCTCCGGCCAATTTTTCCAAGGACATATTTCAAGATAATTTTTATTAAACGTTCCCGCTTTCCGTACTTTCGATTCCTTTTCTTTTTCTCAGGGACTTGCAACCTCCCTTCTTATACACCACCCCCCCCCCCCCCCCCCGTCCCCTTTCTTCTTCATAGGGGAGACTGAAGCCGAACTGTGGGGGTTCGTGCTATCTCCAAGCTTTGAATTTGTTGAGACCTCCAACTTAGAGTTTGTTGAGAAGATACGATCGACCACAAACACATTATTGTTTCGAACTAATCCAATATATCTTGGAATCAAATTTCTTAGGAGCGACTGCTCAGAAATTTTTATTGTTTTCGTGGTAGCATTTTTCGCTCTGAAACTAACCCTATTTTTTGGTTGTTTTTCAGGATGAGTAACATGAACAAGTTGGACTTTGCTCCACTGGAGACAACATGCGCTGGATATCACTAGTGGGTTTGTGATGTCCGCCAGCATCTTAAGTCTCAAGGAATTCTGAATACGATCCTTGAGCTCAGTTAGAACGTGCTTACTGTTGCTGAAGCTGCCACTTTGGAAGTGAATCAAGCTAAAGCCATTATTTTCATGACACGTCACATGAATGACTCGCTCTAAAATGAGTACCTGAATAAAGAAGACCCAAGAAAGCTATGGGTCGAACTCGAAGAGCGATTTGGCAAACTTTGTGACTCCCTGCTTCCTGATTTAGAAGTGAGATGGAACAACCTCCGCTTTTGTGATTTCAAGTCTGTACTTGACTACAACTCTTAAGCCTTTCATATCAAGTTTTTGATATCTGTGGAAAGAATATCACTGATACGATGTTGATCGAGAAGACTCTCACTACCATCCCTGTCTCTGCATTGATGGTTGCTAAGAACTATTGGATTGATGTCAATGCAGGACACATCACATGGTTTCATGAGCTAACTAGAGCCATGAATGTAGCTGAAAAGCACGACAACATCCTTGTGAAGAACTATAACTCTAGACCATGGGAACCGAGTCTATTCCGGAGTCTGATTATAGTCGCGCTCCTAAGGGAGGGCGCAAGGAGCGAAACCCTAAAGCTAGGGATAATTTTGGACGTTCTGGTCCATATTCTCGCACTAGAAAGGAAGGTAACCTCCAAGATAGGCGTGCACAGAACCGTGGAGGTCAATGTGTGAAGAGAGAGAAAGGCAGAGCCTCCAGCTATAGTGGTGATGCCACCAAGGACAATAGCCGTCCCAAGCGTGCCCCTAAGGCGCCTCGATCAAGGAAGCCAAACCATAAAGATGCTTGTCTTCGATATGGAGCGTCCGGACATTGGGCCAAATCTTGTAATGCATATTAAAATATTGCAAACGCTTACAGGATGTATCGTGAAGCAAGGGAAGCAAATTACATGGAGCAAGAAGATCAAGATGACGATCTTGATCTGAGCGTGAAGACTTCAAAGGCTAAGATCAAGAGATTGGCGATTTTGTTTAAGTCTTTTATTTTTTTCAAGAGATGTAATAGGCACTTGCCATATGATTTTTGTAGTAAATGCCAATGGTTTAGTTTTTCTTCAAACTAGGCACATCCAAAGTAAGTGTGATGTCTAGGAAGGTTTTGAGATTAGTGGTACTTATGCGAGCCTTGCCCTAGCCTACCGACATCTCTCTACTCACCTGGTCACATTTATTTTGGAGTTACCGAAAGAAGTCAAACAATTACCATTGTTTTGCATTAGCTAGTACTTGGATTAGATTTTCTCTGGTCAAAAGAGAAAATGATGTAATTCCGTTGGCTAATGAATACAATTTTGAGTTCTTTTCATTATGACTCAATTTTAATTCTGAGTTTTTCTTTTAAGAATGGAATCTGGAGAATTGCAATGTCTTGCAGATAGTACGACTACACACACCATTCTCCGCCATAGGCAATTATTGTTGGAGATCTTGCCTACATATTCCTCTATGAGTACGATGGCTGGGCCATCAGGATTAGTTCAAGGATATGGAATGACCCAATTCCTATTGCCCAATGGCACCTTGATAATCGTCGTTGTACTTACATAGGCATTTGCAAGCATAATTAGCTATAATGAGCCGCGCTCATGCTACCGCCAGCGGTACCAAAACCAGCCAAATGAGTGACCTACGGGAACACAGCCAAGTAGGCTACCACCTGAGCCCCGGCTTACCCCCAGTTCACCGCTGACACGCCGCGCCAAGATAGCATCAGAAGCTCTAGAAGTTGGGAACTGAAGCATGTCAGTCCCACATTGAAAACATGGAGAAGATCAGCTCCCTCCTCACCCATAAAAGGTTTTCTCCTCTCTCCTCATTAATTACGCATTTACTATTTACCTATTGTTACTTTGCCAACATAAATACATTGACTAACTTAGGCATCGGAGAAGAGAAGACCGCCCGACGCGGTCACCCTCTGACGCCTTCTGTATTTTACTTGACAGGTAGCGGAAGCTCTGAATATCACAAGTAGCGGTCCGCCCCTTGGACCAGCGTTAGTAAAGACTTGGCTACCGCCAAATCTTAAGCATTAACATTGGCGCCGTCTGTGGGAATCCTTGAACAAAGGCCATCCCACCACATCCACCATGACTAACGGTAGCGGGGCAAACGCTGAAGAGCAGGCCGATCAATCCACCAACCCAACGATTAACGTTAACCCAGCGGTTAATGTTAACCGTGCACTATTCAGCAGGTCGGTCAACCCCGGCATGGAACCCCAGATTACTCTCCAGGTCCCGCCAACTCCAACAACAGCGGAGGCTTAGCCGAGTGGTAGACGCCCACCGGTGCAGGACCTTGCCGCTATGTATGAGCTGGAACTGGCGGACCTCCACAAGGCAAATAGGGAGCGCAAGCAGGAGCGCAGGGAGAAGGCCGAGGCCCAAAAGCAGGTGGCCACGCTGATGTCAAGGTTTGACGAATTAAAAAAGGCCCTGGAGGCAAACGCTAACACAGCACAGAGCGAGCAATCGCGGAGCACCAGACGCAGTCGACCCAATACAGGCGGCATGGTACCCATACCAATCATACAAATGCAGGTACCGCTGAACCCACCAGAAATAATGGGCCCGCCTCCTCTGCCCCGCCTAATGATGGAGCAGGAGACGGAATCACAGCCAAACACCAACCGCTTGGCAGCCAGGGATAGAACTGAAGGTAATCCACCTGCCATGAAGGGCCAGGCGGTGGCAGACTTCATCGCTGAGCTCACCGAACGGCAAGTTGAACCCAACCAGGGCGCACAAGAGGCCAACACAGAAATGATAACTGTTGAGGAACCAGCCCCCCAGCAGCAGTCAGACTGGAACCTCCACGTGGACCAGGGGGACTAAACGTAGAATACGCGTTGAAGTTCAATTTCAAAGCCTCAGACAACATGGCGGAGTATGAAGCACTCATTGACGGCTTACTCCTCGCCATCGACTCGGGCGCTGATAATGTCAACATATTCAGCGATTCCCAGTTAGTCGTTAACCAAGTCAATGACAGTTTCTAGGCCAAGGACCAGCAGTTGGCGGCGTACTTGGGGTATGTCAAGACACTCCTAAAAAAATTCAAGTTTCACAGCATCACACAGATCCCCAGGGAAAAGAATGCCAAGGCTGATTCACTAGCGAGACTAGCAACCGCTCAACCACACCAATGTCCAGCGGACACAAGGGTGGAGCGCCTTGACAAGCCAAGCATCACAAAAACCCTGGCGGAAGTTTTCAACATTGAGGTCAACCCCAGCTGGATGGATGAAATCATCGAATACAAGTGCAATGGTACACTGCCCACCGACAGGGTCGAGGCAAGGCAGCTTAAGCGGAGAGCAACCCGCTATAATATCCAGAATGGCAAACTCTACCGCCAGGGGTTCACCCACCCCAACCTCCGTTGCTTGACCCCAGAGGAAGGAAAGGTAATGCTAGCAATGATACACGCTGGAGAATGTGGAAACCACTCGTGCGCCAGATCTTTAGCCAACCACACAATGTGACATGGCTATTTCTGGCCCACGCTCAGCGACGACGCCAGGAAAATCTCCTGGTCTTGCCACAAATGTCAACAATACGCTGACCTCCCCCATGCCCTGGCGGAACCCCTGTCAATTATAATTGGCCCATGGATCCACTCCATGTGGGGCCTGGACTTGGTTGGTAAATTCCTAACTCCGAAGGGCCAATTCAAGTACATCATTGTCGCCACCGACTACAATAGCAAGTGGATAGAGGCAGAGCCGCTGACAGCAATAACTACCGCCAAGGTAACCCACTTCCTCTGGAAGAACATATACTGCCACTATGGCGTCCCCCACACCATCATCACAGACAATGGGACGCAGTTTAACAACAAAGAACTCATATCTTTCACCAGTAACCTGGGCACCACGATGAACTTTGCATCCGTCGCTCACCCCCAAACCAACGGCCAAGTCGAAGCAGCAAACAAGATAATCAAGAAGCTGCTGAAAAAGAAACTCAACGACGCCAAGGGTTTATGGGCGGAAAAACTCCCGGAAGTTCTGTGGGCCATCAGGACTACCCCAACTTCCGCCACTGGTGAAATGCCATTCTGTATGATGTACGGTACTGAGGCCGTCCTACCCATTGAGGTCACCCAGCCTACCGCTAGGTTCGAGGGTTACTGCCCCGAGACCAACGGCGAGGGCATCAGCCTCGACAAAGACCTCCTCGAGGAGAAACGACACAAGGCCCATTTGCACAACTTGCAAAACAAGCAGCGGGTATCACGTTTCTACAATGCTAGAGTAAAAGCTCGGAACCTCCAACTGGGGGACTGGGTAATGAAGGAAGTCATTCCACCGCCAACGACACTCTGCCCAACTTGGGAAGGACCATACAAAATCGTGGAAGTAGTTAGCCCCGACACCTTCTACTTAATGGACAAGGATGGCGTCACAACGACCCACCCTTGGAATACCAAACACCTTCGGTATTATTACAAATAGTCATGCCGCTACCCAAGAGCATCTTGACTTAGCTAAATTTTTGCTATATATTTAGCTAAGGGAAGCTACCCAACGGGTACAACCCCGCTTTTGTAAACGCTGATATCTCAGATATCAATGAAATGAGGAATTATTCAAACCATTTTCACCAAGTCCAGCACAAGTCAACTGGCAACGCCAACAATGTTCAGCGGACCACGTCCGCTACATAGTGCACTTTGAACAATTTTAATTGCTTTAATGTTTCGATTGATCGACAAAAGCCTAAGTCAACACTCTAGCGGTATGTCAACATGCAAGAAACGCAATCATTGTAAACAGACCCACTGAAAATTTCAAAGAAACTACGCTTCATTATCTAGGGTCGGGACTCCCCGCCCAAAGAATACCGTCAAGATACAAAAGGCCTTAGCGGCATTACAAAAAGAAAAGAATTACACAAGGGCTCGAATGATCTTCAGGGATTGTTGGGCGCAGCAGCAACTTCTTTACCATCCACCGGCGGTTGATCGACCAGGCGGCTTGTTTGGTCAGACCCGTGATCAGTAGGGCTTGGCGTCACCATGGTGCCATCCGCGCGGGTGTGGGCCGCCATAAAGTTTGCACGGGAGACTTCTGATTGAGTTGGGGGAGGCGTCTGCAAACCGACATCTGTCGGACGATCACCGCTCTCACCACTTCCTGAGCGGACACCCTCAGCTTGGGTGGGAACCGCACCGCTCGCAGGAGTTTCCCTCTGCCCTGACGGCCCAACAGACTGGGACGCCTTGACCTAGTCAATAGCGCCCTTCTGGTTCAACAGTTCCAGGTTGGCGGTGGCGCCAGCCTTGGCCGCCTCCATCATCGCCTGCTTGTAGTCCGGAGACTGCTTGAACGCCTCCACGACGGCGGCCTCAGTACGGCTCCTCTCCTCTGCCCGTTGGGCAAGCTCGCCCTCCAACCGCTGCACCTCTGAGGATTTGGCGGCAGAATCCCGTTGAAGAATCTCAACCTTCTTGGCCTTGGCCGCTAGTTGATCCTTCAACAAAGATATGTCTTGCTCCAACCTGAATACATGATCATTCCGCTCGAGGTCCCGATCAACGGCGACGCTCAGCTTACCACGGGCGTCCATCGCGACGCACTCCGCCTTGGTCAAACGCTGCTGAACGTCCACCAACTTGTCTTTGGCCTCTTACAAATCTCTCTCGAGACCCTTGATCTCTTCCCTAAGCTGCCGCTCAGCCCGGGGCTGGCTCGACGCCGCTAGGAACAGCTCATGCAGCCCAACAGACAGGTGCCTGAAGGCTGAAATGAATCGCGACTGATCAATGGCAGTCGAGCGCACAATCCCCTCAAGTCCGCCAAACCCCAGTCGCTCACAAAGGTGAAAGAAACTCCCGCTCGGGGTCGGTCACGAATTCGGCGTACGCAGCAAACGAGTCCAGATCGCTCATTTGTACCTCCCTGCTGGCGGCCACAGTCACCTTGGGCGGAGCCTGCTTTGCCTTCTTCTGTTGGCGGGCCCCGATGGTTGTCGCGTCAGCAACCTCGTCCTCCTTATCGGCGTCGTTCTGCCGCCTCTTCCTCTGCATTACCGCCCGTGTAGTGCCAGCGGCGATAGGCCTCGTTGCCATCTGCGGCTCCAACCCCGCAATGGTAGCTGGTGCCTTCGTGGGCACCGCCCTCTCCTTCTGGGACCCGCGCCAATTGGCGGGCACTTTTTCTTTCAACTGCGCAGGCGCAGTCGGAGCCTTGCTCCCGCCGGCAACACTGAGATCTCCGCCAGTTCCAGCTTGAGCGATTGGCAGACCGTCGGCCCCGAGATGAGAGTGGTGCGGCATCGGCAGCACCATTGGGGTTTTAGACTGGCTCACCGCCAACGTCTGTGGATTCACCGTCGTCTGCTGAGCCGCCAACCCAGCGGCGTACATACTCTCAAGAAAATCATTTATCTCGGCACGGTCCATCGCTTTGGCAAAAGCGTCGCGGCTCGCTTTGTTACCCGGCGGAGAGTCTACAAAAACAACAGGTTAGCCTGATACAAAATAAAAGCTATGGCAGGGATCAGTGGAAGTCACTTACCAAGGGAGCGTGTCAACTGTTGATCGACCAACAGTTCCCAACCGATGAGAAGCCGAAGGTCAAGCAGGTTGCGGTTCTGCCAACAACCTCTAATCCTCGCCACGCGGCACTCTTCCTCGTGCGTCAAGTTGTAACGCAGGCCCGCTGCAAAAAACCACGAAATAAGAGTGAGAACAAGGTACAACGGCATCTCATACAAACAAGGTTAGCAACTAAATTTTGCGGAACCTAGCGACAACCTCGGATAGGTTGGAACTCCGACTTAATCCTAAATGTCGGCTCCCCAACATTATCCCCCACCTGATATTCCCATCCAGCGGTAGCAACACAGAAGGTCCCCCGCCAGGGAGACATGGAATCCTTCAAATTCTCGATTAACTTGGGCGGCCCATGGCGTCGGCTCAAATTCAGTCTTGGCGCTTCACATATACCAACTCGTAGAAGTGTAGCACCTCCGCCACGGTTGGACCCTCGCAACCGGATAAGCGCTATAGTGAGTTGAGCGCCATAGCGAGTTGAGCGCCATGAGCAACCACCACATATTAGGGCATACTTGCCCAAAGGCGATACCAAACTCGCAAACTAAGATTTGTAGGTTTGGCAGAAGGGGAAATGTCACCCCCTGGCTGAAGATCGCCTTATGCACGGCAGCGTACCCCACTGGCAGAATGAAGGCCTTCTCATCAGCGATCGGCGGACGCAACTTCACCACTCCGGGCAGGCGGAACACCCGCTTCAGACGGTTCACGGCGGCCACAGTCATCGGCCCTCCCGCCTCATCAACTGCTGTACCATCACTTAGAACCCAAGCGAATTCTATCTCTCCAACGCCATCCTCTCCCCCGTCAGCAGAACCGCTAGCGTAGCTATTGCTCGCTAACCGCTCTTCGCGCCTATTGCGGGCGGCAGCTTCCTCCCCCTCCCTAGAGCCCTCTACACGCCCGGCACGACCCATTGCTACCTCCCAAGGTATTGTCTGTAGCGGCTCGATATCCAACGGGTCCGACAGTGAGGTTCCTGCATGGGCAGACGGACGCAATGAGTCAATAAATACCCTATCCGCCACGCTGAACGACACGTCAGACCCGGAATCCTCACTGCTCGAGACCTCTACGACGCTAGCCATCACAAACCCTAAAACCCAAACCAGTCAGTTCACACAAGATCTAAGCTATCCCTACGTCAATTTTCATCCAAGAACATCAAGAACACCCATACCCAGAAATCCCAGAAAGTGTCAAAACAAGAACAAAACGCATCGACACTAAAACCCAGATTCGACCATCTAGCAAGGCAAGAAACCCCAACCCTCTGTCAAACACCTAAAACCTACCCCAAAACACAATTCAAGACCCTTGCATACACCAGGGAAAGACAGAAACCACTTCGAAATATCAAAACCAGAAACTGACAAACAAAGAAAATCCAATGAAACAGGGACGAGATTCAGAATACCAACCTTAAAGATGGAAACTCCGGCGTGCTCGTGGATGCTCGTCTTCGCTTCAAGAGGCCTTCGCCCTTCAACGATCGATAACTTCATGAAATTGTAGGATCTCCTCCTCGGATCTCAGAGCAAAGCTTGACGACGACGACAATATCAGCTCAAAGTGTGAAGTGTCAAACTACTCAGTTTCCCTCTCTTTTATGTCAACATCAAACCAATCTAGGCCGTCCGCTGAAAAATGACATCGCACCACGGCCGTACACGTGCCCCACGAACGCACTAACTCCCCGGATTAACCGAGGCGTCGCCTCGGTTACAAAATCAATAATTACTCACATTAATGGCGAGGAGACGAGCGTGCTGCGGGGACGTTGTTCCACACACTAACCCAATACATATCAGCCACGTGTTGGATGCCTTCAAACTAAGCGTCTGTACGAAGTAACTATCCACAAGGCAGGCATACTAACTGTTACGAGCGACAGTCTCCGCTAAGCGCAACTCTGCTAGCGGAACTTCTCCCTCATCTCGCGAGCGAGACAGTCTCCGCTAAACGCAACTCTGCTAGCGGAACTTCTCCCTCATCTCGCGAGTGAGACAGTCTCCGCTAAGCACAACTCTGCTAGCGGAACTTCTCCCTCATCTCGCGAGCGACAGTATCCGCTAAGCGCAACTCCGCTAGCGGAACTTCTCCTTCATTTCGCTAGCAAGACGGTCTCCGCTAAGCGCAACTCCGCTAGCGGAACTTCTCCCCTTCCATCTTGCAAACAATCTCCGCTGAGTGAAACACCATTCACTGGGCTACCGCCAGGAATATCCTGGCGACATTGGTGGCCACCCACTATCAGCGGATGGACTCCCGCCAACAGCGATTTCTGAGGCAACGCCTCACTCGAACAACGACCGCCACGCGGCGTTGCAGTCAAACCATGGTCCTCCGGGACAAGTAAGGGGACACGTCAACACAGTCTTCGACGGCCCTGATCAGGCACGTTGACCCCCGCCACTTGGGTATCAAAGCTTGGGCTCGCTACCCAACACCCTCTGCTCAGCGCAGCTCCCCTCAACAAACAATACACCAGCCAAACGGAGGTCTATCTTAGCCGGGGAGTGGGGGACTCCCTGGGGGGCCTAACAGGGGCCCACCCGAAAGGGTATAAAGCATTTGCTCAGTAAGTCCATGGTTGACAACACACTGACGCTAATTATGCTTTTGCAAGTCTAGCGGAAGTAACGCTTCGAACCGCTAGGCAACTCCCCAACCAAGATTGCCCTCCTTGACTGGGGACTTGGGAGACTTGTACTTACATAGGCATTTGCAAGCATAATTAGCTATAATGAGCCGCGCTCATGCTACCGCAAGTGGTACCAAAACCTGCCAAAGGAGTGACCTACGGGAACACAGCCAAGCAGGCTACCGCCTGAGCCCCGGCTTACCCCCAGTTCACCGCTGACGCGCCGCCACGCGCCGCGCCAAGATAGCATCAGAAGCTCCAGAAGCTGGGAACTGAAGCATGTCAGTCCCACATCGAAAACATGGAGAAGATCAGCTCCCTCCTCACCCATAAAAGGTTTTCTCCTCTCTCCTCATTAATTACGCATTTACTACTTACCTACTGTTACTTTGTCAACATAAAAACATTGACTAACTTAGGCATCGGAGAAGAGAAGACCGCCCGACGTGGTCTCCCTCTGACGCCCTCTGTATTTTACTTGACAGGTAGCGGAAGCTCTGAATATCACAAGTAGCGGTCCGCCCCTCGGACCAGCGTTAGTAAAGACTTGGCTACCACCAAATCTTAAGCATTAACAATCACAGAAGCTCTCTACACTCTTAAGGAAAATCGAACCTTATAAATTGAGCTTCAAGGATATCAGAGCCAACGGATTCCATGCGGAAACTCATACAAAGAACATAAAAGAGTTCCTTTGCATTACCTCTAATCATTGTAGATGGAAGCGCATCTTCGAGAAGCTCATGTGTCAATCTAGTGGAATTTATGTGATAAGAGAAGATCTCTTGGATTCTGACACATATTGGCTTTGGCATGACCGACTAGGACATCATGGTCATGATATGATGATCCGTATACTTCAGGCTTCACACGAACATCCATTCTTTCAAGCGAAACGAAGCAAGAATCAAAAATTGATTCCAGGATTAAGTGTGACCGCCACCGCCACTACCTCTGGCGCCGCCGTTGTCTCCTCTGATGACGCCATGGTTGGCGTCTCCCATGGCCATGACGCCATGGAGGGTGTTTCCCATGGTCATGGTGCCATAGTAGATGGTGTAGTCACCAATTTTGCTTCTAATAGCGCTTCAGACGCTTAGGACCAACCAAAATCCTCATTGGTTGCTTCTAAGCCCCCTCGCTCATTTTGCAAAGCCTGTTCCTTAGGGAAATTAGGACCGAGACGGTCCTACGTAAAGGATCAAAAAATACTCATTCCATTCTTGTAAAGAATCCAAGGGGATATCTGTGGACCAATTCAACCACCTTGCGGACCTTTTAAATATTTTATGGTGTTGGTTGATGTATCAACATGCTGGTCACATGTCGCGCTATTATCCACTAGAAATGCTGCATATGCTAAATTCCTAGCCCAGATTATCTGTCTACGGGCTCACTACCCGGACCATCCTATTAAGTCAATTCGACTTGATAATGCTAGGGAGTTTAGATCAAAAATATTCGATGACTATTGCATGTCACTGAGGATTGATGTTGAGCATCTAATTCATCATGTACATACCCTAAATGGTCTCGCAGAAGCCGCCATTAAACTCATACAAATGATAGTTCGGACATTGATTATGCACGCCAATCTCCTTGTTTCCGCTTGGGGATATGCAATCCTGCATGCAGCTACGCTAATTCGTCTAGGACCCACTACCACCCAACCTTATTCTGCGTTACACCTAGTGACTAGGTATGAACCTGATATCTCTTACTTACGCATCTTTGGGTGTGCCATCTATGTGTCTATTACGCTGCCACAGCGTACTAAGATGGGTCCACAGAGACGAATGTGCATATATGTTGGATACGAGGCTCCAACTATCGTCCGCTACCTGGAACCCTTGACAAGCGATCTCTTTACCACTAGATTTGAGGATTGTCACTTTGATGAGACAGTCTTCCCGTCGTTAGGGGGAGATAAGAACATAAATGTTCAGCAAGAACGACATGAATTGTCGTGGTCTGTCCCCACTATGTCTCATCTCGATCCCCATACCGCACAGTTCGAACTTGAAGTGCGAAGAATTATCGAGCTTCAGAGAGTAGCAGATACTCTACCTGATACGTTTTCTGATATTGCTAAAGTGACGAGATCACATATACCTGCTGCAAATAAGCCTGTAAGGATTGATATCCCAAATACTAGACGTAACACCGCTCCTGAGGTACTAAGAGATGGTGCTACTACCCAAATTGGCAGTGATGTGGCGTCTATAGCCGCAGGTTCCGCGAGGTAGACCGATTGGTTCGAAGGATACTCACCCTAGAAAGAGAGCGAATGAGGCACAAGAAAATCATTTGATCATCAATACTCAAAACTCGTCCCATGAGAATGTTCCGGATTATGGTTATGTCCAAGAGACATCGTTGGGGGATGCCTCAATGTTAGAACCTATCCCTGAGAACGTAGAGATCTCTGTGAATTACACTGGTGTACATGAGACGTGGGAAAGAAGTTCCATCATCATTGATGATGTATTAGCGTATTCAGTAGCGCGTGAGATTATTGAGACCGATGACATCGAACCACGCTCCATTGATGAATGCCAACGTAGAGCTGATTGGCCAAAATGGAAAGAAGCAATCCAGGCATAACTTGATTCTCTAGCGAAAAGAAAGGTATTTGGGCCAGTTGTGCCAATATCGCCCAACACCAAGCCAGTTGGCCATAAATGGGTATTCATTAGAAAGCGTAATGAGAGATACGAGATTGTAAGGTACAAAGCTCGCCTTGCAGTGCAAGGCTTCTCACAACGCCCTGGAATCGACTACGAGGAGACATATTCTCTAGTAATAGAAGTCATTACGTTCCGCTACCTTGTCAGTTTGGTAGTTTCTGAAAACTGAACATCCAGCTCATGGATGTGGTTACTGCTTATCTATATGGGGATCTAGATATAGAAATATACATGAAGGTCCCGGATGGACTTCAGTTACCCAAGTCAAGTGGCTCCAAACCACGGAGCGCGTTTGCAATAAGGTTGAAACGCTCACTATATGGATTGAAGCAATCCGGACGGATGTGGTATAACCGTCTAAGTGAATACTTGACTGGGAACGGATATGTTAACAATGATCTATGCCCATGTGTTTTCATAAAGAGAACAAGTTCCGGATTCCCTATAGTAGTGGTCTATGTTGATGACATGAACATAATTGGCACCCTTAAAGAGTTAAGGGAAACCGCTGAGTACTTAAAATCCGAGTTTGAGATGAAGGACCTTGGGAGAACACGGTTTTACTTCTGTTCGGAACTTGAGCACCGTGAAGATGGTATCCTGATTCATCAATCAGCTTATTCCCAAAACACGCTTAGGCGTTTCAATACTGACAAAGTTAAGCCTTCAAGCACCCTAATGGTCGTCCGTAGTTTTGATCCAAAATTCTGTCCAAAGGATGATGACGAAGATGTGCTAGAGGCAGAAGTGCCCTACTTAAGTTCAATAGGCGCATTATTGTACTTAGCTAAATGCATAAGACCACACATCTCATTTTCCATGAACTTGTTAGCTAGATATAGCTCTGCGCCAACACAACGCCATTGGACTGGTGTTAAAGATATCTTTCGATACCTAAGTGGTAAGATTGATATGGGCTTGTTCTATCCCTACAAAGAGATGATGGATTCAGACCCATCAAATGTCAGGGACGCCATCAACAGTGGCCTGCGTTCCTTCTCCCCATCCCAAAATGACATTAGTGTTTTGGAAGGTTTTGCTTATGCTGGGTACCTCTCTGACCCATACAAAGGTCGTTCCCAAATTGGTTATCTGTTCACCATGGGTAAGACCGCGATATCTTGGAGGTCTACAAAACAAACCCTTATCGCTACTTCTTCGAACTATGCAGAGATTATTGCTCTTCACGAAACGGTTCGAAAATGTATATGGCTTAAATCCATAATTACTCATGTTCGAAGCAATTGTGGTTTGAAGTCTACCACAGACGACCCTACAAGCATTTATGAGGATAATGCTGCTTGCATTGAACAAATGAAGCAAAGCTACATTAAAGGCGACAACACCAAGCACATATCACCCAAATTCTTCTACAATCAGCAACAACAAAAGCTCCTCAAGATCAGAGTGAACTAGGTTCGATCTGAGGACAATGTGGCAGACTTGTTTGCTAAGTCACTGCCTAAATCCACGTTCGAGAAACATGTTGCAAGCATTAATTTGTGGAAGTTATCCGAACTCCCATGATCGTAGTCATCAGGGGGAGGTACAGACATCAGGGGGAGATGTCTACATGTTTGGTCTCGAAACGTGAAGGGTGTATTGTACTATTTTTCTCCTTCGACCGAGGCTATTTTTGTCCTACATGCTTTTTGTTACTCGGCAAGGTTTTTGACAAGGCAACGAGAGAAGCACCACGTTTGGGCGACACAAGGGGGAGTGTTCAAATATATCTGAATTGTGTGTCTGGCCCGAACTCTAATTACTTGTCTAAGTTGTAATAGGGTTATTCTTACAGATATTCTCAGAGATATCTTTGTAGATATCCAATCATTGTACGATTATGTTTTCTTGTAAGACTCTGATTCTATGCTTGTAATCCTCTATATAAAAAGACTCATGTTATCAATGAAAGACATAGCTATTTCTCTCCCAATTTTGATTCCCTAAAACAGTTCTTTGTTTAAAGACAAGAGAATCTGGGAGAATATTTGGATACTTTCATTGATAATATGAGCCTCTTTATATAGAGGATTACATCTACAATATCTTAGGAGTGAGCATGGGACACAGCGGCGGAACTACGTTTGGGTCTTGGGGGGGTCCAGACCCCCTTCAAGTTTCCAGACTATGCATTGATTATATATATATAATCATGTATGAAGCTAGGAAAGAAACTCATGCAATATAAAGAGTAATCTGAGTATGGAAATGTAATTACAAGTAATTATTGTTTTCTTCTTTGTCTTTTGTGGCTGAGATTATCTGTCCTTGTAAATTAATTCATTAAATGATATCATTATTTGTCAATTATATTTTGGAACCCCTCTGTTGTCAAATCTTGGTTCCGGCCCTGCCGGGACAGGATGGTCCGGGATGACCATAATCCCAAACCCAAACACAATTCTATCAACGGGATGGGATTGCTTTTTTCAAAAATTGATCCTGTCCCGTCCCTTTTGGTTTCAGGTTCATTTGGATTCATTCGGGATCAGCCCATTTTAACATTTTTAAAATGTAATATGTATATTTCAACTTAGCATCAAATCATAATGATCATTCAAAGTTCAAAATAATCAAACACCAACATATGTGAGCAATATCCATACAAAAATCATCAATCCAAACCTTATGGCTTTACAAAACTTGAAAGAAGTTCAAATAAGTCAAGAAAATTGAGTAATTGCCAAATATAAATATTAAAAATTATCACAAACAGCCTATCAAAAATTTACACATATTAAAATTTTAATTTTAATTATAAATATAATTATTTCGGGATGGGACGGGATGAGCTCGGGATTGAAATTACAATCCCAATCTAATCCCGAAGTACTTCGGACATGATGAGACCATGCCGATCACTAAAAAAAAAAATTAATGATCCCGTCCCATATTGCTCAGGATGGGATGGGACGGGTTCGGGTACGGGATTTCGGGTTCAAATGCCCACCCCTACAATATCTTAGAGTACAAGGAATCCTAATCAAACAGAGATCTAGAATATTCTATCCTATTACAACTAGAACAAATAATCATGTTTAGGCCAGACACACATAAATTGGGTTTCCTTCAACACTCTCCCTTATACCGTCCAAATGGTGGTGTTTCTCATGTTGCCTTGTTAAAAATCTTGCTGAGTAACAAAAACCCAGTGGGGCAAAAATAACCTCAGTCGAAGGGGAAGTACACACCCTTTACATTTTGAGATCAGAACATATAGACATCCTTAATGTATGTGTCTCCCCTTGATGACTACGATCGTGGAAGATAATTTTCGTAGACTAACACTTTGCACATGTTTCTTGAAAGTAGATTTAGGCAAAGACTTAATGAATAAATTAAATCTGCCACATTGTCCTCAGATCGAACTTGGTTCACTTTGATCTTAAGGAGAGTTTGTTGTTACTGATTGTAGAAGAACTTAGGCGATATATGCTTGTATTGTCGCCTTTGATGTAGCATTGTTTCATTTGTTCAATGCAAGCCAAATATCCTCATAAATGCTCGTAGGTTCATCTGTGGTAGACTTCAAACCATAAGTACTTCAAATATGCATAATTATGGATCTTAAACATATAAATCATGAACTGCTTCGGGAAGAGTTATAATCTCTACATGATTCGAAGATGTAGAGACAAGGGTCTTTGTGGTAGACCTCCAAGATATCACGGTGTTTCTCATGGTAAATACTTAACCAGTTTGGGAACGATCTTTATACGAGTCAGAGAGGTTCCCAGCATCAGAAAAAATCTACCAAAACATCGTTTGATTTTTGGTAAGGAGTAAGGGGACGCCAGCCGGCAGCGGCGACACTTTCGACGTATGATGGGTCCGAATTCATCATGTCATCCATCGTTTTCTCTCTGTATGGATAGAATATGTCCATAGCCATCGTACCCTTTAGGTATTGAAAGATATTCTTTACACCAGTCCAATGGTGTCGCGTTAACGCAAAGCTATATCTAACTAACAAGTTTACAACTGTACATACTAGGGAAGTCTCAACTAAGTTTGGCACTATCGGCCGGGCCCCATCGGTACTCCCATGTACTATGCCATGGGCCGGGTTCACGACCCACCATGGCGGGGCTCATTTGGGATGCCACCCCGGGCACCCAGGGCCCTGGGCAAGGCCAGCACAGCCCAACTATTTACACACAGGAGGACTGATATGGCATCAGAAGAACAACTAGTGTCCCACATCGAAGATGGGGGAGACTTCCTTCACATGCTCGAGTATAAAGGCATTAGCACAACCACCTTTTACGGGTAATAACTCCTTTGTCTACTATTTACTTACTATACACCTATATTAGCTTCTCACTCAGGCATCGGAGAGGTGTAAACCGTCCGGTACGGTTTACCCCTCTAAGCGTGTGTTCTTGGTACAGGATTTAGGAGGTGCATCGGTACCCCAGACAGTATAGCATTCTGTGTGAGGTACCCGGAGAAAGCCACCAGAAACATTGGCGCGCCAGATAGGGGCCTTGTCATGACTGAGCCGGAAGGAACGGCAGGAGAGGGTAGAAGTGTCACCCGGGCACTGATATTCTCTCCGGGTACTTCATCAGCAGAAGCGCCAGGTGTTGAAGAAATTCATGGTCTCGGATCCTTGGACCCGCATGTCCCGGACCAAGTGTCTCCGGTATCGGAATTGGAATCCATGCGGGCGGAGATAGCAGCCTTCAGGGAACAATCCAGGATCGATCGGGAACAACAGAGTACCGATAGGGAAACAAACCGCCTTACGCAACAGAAGATGCAGGATCTGGAAGATGAAAACACAGCGCTGGCCCGAGCACTGGACCGGAGGCACCAGCACAACGAGGCGCTCACCCAGGCCCTGGCTAGGGCATCCCAACCAGCAACAGGCGTGAACGCTGCCCAGCGGGTAATCCAAGTACCGGTAGAGTTATTCCCGGAAAGCTTGAGGCATCTACCACCACCACCGTTACCACAGCCAGTACCGAATATCCCCCGGTAACCGACGCAAACACGGCATTACTTGTGCAAATGAGCAACTCTTTGCACGCTCTGCAGGCAAGGGTGCAAGCCACAGAAAACAGGGACACCTGGAGGGCCCTGGCCACCTACGAGGACCGCCCGGGTCCTTTCACCCAACAGGTCAGAGGAGCCATTCGAGCGGATATGTCGAAGCCACTGAAGATTGACTACACGGGGGTTGGAGACCCCTATCAGCATCTACAGGCCTTCCGCTCGCAAACAAGCGCCAAGGGATATACGGATGAGGTGTGTTGTAATATGTTCCAGGAAACCTTGTCAGGGGAAGCTTTGAGTTGGTTCTACGAACTGCCGGTCGGTTCTGTAGGGAACTTCAAGGAGTTAGCTGACAAGTTTGTAGCTCGATTCATCTTACGCACCGATGGGATACACACACCAAAGGGCCTGTTAAAGGTCCAGCAGGGAGAGAATGAAACTTTGAAGTCTTTTGTAAATCGGTGGCAGGCGGCTACCGCCAAGTGCCGAGACCTTAATAAGGAACTGGCCGAGCTGGCTTTCAGGAGAGGCTTAAGGCGCGGAGAATTTCTCTATGGGATTAACCATAATCCTCCAGCCAACTACGACGAGCTGATGGCCACTGCCATCAGACACGCCCAGGCCGAATTCGAAACCTACGGGGATACCCCCAGACCAGAGCTAAGGGTGCCAACCCCGGCTTCAACTGTCAGGGATGAGCCACGAAAGAGGGAGTGGGCCCATAGTCATGACAGGTCACCCCATACCTCGGGCAAAAGAAGCAAAGAGTCCTCGTCCAGGACTAACAGTTATGGGACCACTCACCATCAGCGGGAGCCAGGGGTACAACAGGCCCCGCGAACCCCACCACCCCCCCGGTATGAGGTGTTCACAATCCTTAACGCTTCATACGAGACTATTTGGAACGAAAGTAAGGATGAGATACCGGGCCCACCCCCAAGGAAGTTCCCGAAGAGTAAACTTACCCAGCAAGATACCGGAAAGTTCTGCACTTATCACGAGGATGCCGGACACAATACCAATCTCTGTGTTGCTTTAAAAAATACTATCGAGTCCCTTATCCAGAGGGGCAAGCTTCAACGGTACCTGTCTGCTAAGGAGATAGGAGCGGTGGACGTGTACGGCCAAATCTTCACGATCCACGGTGGGGGCCCGAAGGAATTTCATCCCCAGAGGAAGAGGCGAAATTCTAGTTTCGGTCATCCGGAAGTTTTCAACTTCCACAAGGCCCCGCGGCAAGACGGTGGTACCGGATGGACATCGGTGACATTCCTGCAGGAGGAGGAAGCCGATCTGAAAATGCCCCATGATGATCCCTTCTTAATCACGCTCCAAATGGACCATTATATAATGTCCCGGGTGCTCGTGGACACCGGGGCCTCAGTTAGCGTATTATTTCGCGATGCGTACAAAGCTTTGAACAGAGGGAGAGCCAAGCTGTTGCAGGATAATGAGCCCCTCATTAGCTTTTCAGGGGATATCGTCCAACCACTCGGATCAGATTACCTATCGATCACGGTAGGCGAAAGCCCAAATTGTTCAACCATCAAAACAGAGTTCATCGTGGTGGACTGCGTCTCATCTTATAATGCTATCCTAGGCCGACCGGCACTTTGGCGTCTGAAAACCTTCATTGCAGGTCACATGCTGATGATGAAAGTGCCAACCCCGGTCGGCATTGCTACGATCCGAGGTGACCAGGCCGCAGCGAGGAAATGCTATTCATTGACCGTATCTCGCGGTAGGGGAAAGTCTGAGATGTTGCCCGTGGCTACTAACCCTCTGACGGATAGGTACGAGGATCCCAGGGACGATACCGATTCAGACGAAGAACGGCCCGGTGCCGTAGAGGACATTGAGGAGGTGGTGCTATCAGAGCAGTTCCCGGACAGGACTGTTAAGATAGGTACTAAGCTGTCTCCGGTTATCAGGGAAAGGTTGATCTCGTTCCTCCGCTCAAACTCATCTGCATTCGCCTGGTCATATGAGGACATGCCCGGTATACCAATGGAGATAGCCACGCACAATCTTAGTATTGTCCCTTATTCAGCACCGGTAAGACAAAAGAGAAGGGCCTTCACACACGATAAGTACCGGGCTATCCAGGCTGAAGTAAAGAAGTTGATGGCCATCAACTTTGTCAGGGAAGTCACGTATCCCCGATGGTTAGCCAACGTGGTCATGGTGCCAAAGAAATCTCAGGGATCATGGCGCATGTGTGTGGACTACACAAACCTCAACCGGGCATGCCCCAAGGATAGCTTCCCGCTCCCGCGAATTGACCAACTAATCGACTCCACTGCTGGGTACCGGTTACTCAGTTTCATGGATGCGTTCAGCGGGTACAACCAAATTCGAATGAACCCGGCAGACGAGGAGCACACTGCCTTCACCACAGACAAGGGTCTCTATTGTTACCAGGTCATGCCTTTCGGATTAAAGAACGCAGGTGCCACTTATCAGCGACTCGTCAACTCTATGTTTGAGGAGGTTATCGGTACTATCATGGAAGTTTACGTGGACGATATGCTGGTAAAAAGTTTAACTCCGGAGGACCACGTAACCAACTTGTCAATCGTCTTCACCATCATATTACACAATGGTATGCGGCTTAACCCGCAGAAGTGCATCTTCGGGGTCGAGGTAGGAAAGTTTCTTGGGTACATCATTAGCCACAGGGGGATCGAGGCCAACCCGGAGAAGGTGCAGGCTATATTAGACATGGTATCCCCAACCTACCGGAACGAGGTCCAATCTCTTACAGGCAAGGTGGCCGCCCTGTCAAGGTTCATCTCCAGGCTGACGGACAAGTGTACTCCTTTCTTCAAACTACTAAAAACCCAGCACGTCGAGGTAATAGCCTGGACAGCTGAGCACGAGACTGCTTTTATTGGCTTGAAGGCGTACTTATCAGCGGTACCTCTACTTTACAAACCTGTTCCAGGAGAAATGCTCTACATATATCTGGCGGCATCTTCAACGGCTGTAAGCTCAGCTCTGATTAGGAAGGACTCCGATTGCGAGTACCCGGTGTACTATGCTGGAAAGGGGTACACTGGTGCAGAATCC
This sequence comes from Rosa rugosa, assembly GCF_958449725.1. Classification (NCBI taxonomy): domain Eukaryota; kingdom Viridiplantae; phylum Streptophyta; class Magnoliopsida; order Rosales; family Rosaceae; genus Rosa; species Rosa rugosa. The sequence goes on along the minus strand of NC_084820.1, from coordinate 53,013,757 downwards.
AGGTACCCGGACATTGAAAAAATAGCACTGGCCCTCCTGGTATCGGCCCGGAAGCTTAGGCATTACTTCCAAGCACATTCAATCACCGTTTTCACTAATCACCCGCTGAGGCAGGTTTTGCAGAAACCAGAGACATCGGGCAGGTTAATTAAATGGGCCATCGAGCTGGGAGAGTTCGATATCAAGTACCAACCCCGGACAGCTATCAAGGGCCAGGCAGCGGCAGATTTTATTTCTGAGGCGATTCCCTCCCATAACCCTTCCCTAGAATCACCTGAACCACTAGCCCCGGATCCGCCTCCGCCAAGCACTTGGCGATTATATGTTGATGGCGCATCCAACAAGAAAACAAGTGGAGCCGGTATCCTGCTAATTAGCCCGGACGATCAAGTCTACGAGTACGCCCTCAAATTTGCCTTCAAGGCATCCAACAACACCGCAGAGTACGAGGCACTCATAGCAGGTCTGCAGATCGCCCGGGAACTAGGGGTGCAGCACCTTAGTATTTTCAGTGATTCCCAGTTAGTCGTAAACCAGGTCAGCGGTAACTTCGAGGCAAAGGAACCCCACATGTCCTCTTACCAGGCTCTGGCTCGGGCATTAGTGCAGAGATTTACCTCCTACATTTTTACCCAAATACCGAGGGCAGAAAACGACAAGGCAGACGCCCTTGCTAAGCTTGCATCAACTTCCCCAAGTCCTACCTATGGAGCCACTAAAGTCGAAATACTCGAGAGACCTAGCACTTCTAAAACTGTGTCAGAAATATTCGCTGTGGATCACACAGCTTCGTGGATGGACCCAATTTTGAAATACATGATCGACGGCCTGGCACCGGATGATAAGGTCGAGGCCAGAAGACTGCAGTTAAGGTCAGCTCGATACACGATCATGAATGGCAAGTTATACCGGAGAGGCCACTGCTTCCCCAGTCTGAGGTGTGTAACACCGGAGGAAGGTCACAAAATAATGAAGGACATACATGCTGGTGTATGCGGTAACCATGCCGGAGCCCGATCTCTTGCACACAAGACCCTAAGGGCAGGATATTTCTGGCCAACCATGTCGGCCCTAGCCCAAACAATATCCAGTTCTTGCCACAAGTGCCAAATGTATGCAAATATCCCAAGGGCACCGCCCATTGCTCTTTCCATCCTCCTGGCACCGTGGCCGTTCTGTCAGTGGGGTTTGGACTTGATTGGTAAACTTCCCACAGCAGTGGGACAATTCAAATACGCCATCGTCGCTGTGGACTATCAAACAAAGTGGGTTGAAGCAGAACCTCTTGTCGCCATCACCACGGAAAAGGTAAAAAATTTCCTGTGGAAGAACATCTACTGCAGGTTTGGAGTCCCGGACACCATAATCACGGACAATGGTACCCAGTTTGACAATGATGAGTTGAGGGCTTACACAGAGAACCTGGGCACCAGGATTCTATATGCATCCCCGGCCCAACCCCAGACCAACGGTCAGGTCGAGGCTGTCAACAAGATCATCAAGAAGATACTGAAAAAGAAGCTCGACGATGCCAAGGGTCTTTGGGCTGCTAAACTCCCGGAGGTGTTGTGGGCTATCAGGACCACGACAACAGAGGCCACCGGAGAGACCCCATTCTGCATGGCTTTCGGGACAGAAGCGGTACTCCCTATTGAAACACAGGTCCAGAGTCCCCGGATCGAATACTTCGATGCGGGTACCAACTCGGAAGGCCTACAACTCGATGCCGATTTACTAGAGGAACGAAGGGATGTGGCACACATGCATAACTTGGCTAACAAGAGGAGGATAGCTCGCTACTACGATGCCAAGGTACAATCCCGCACACTGAAGTTGGGGGACTGGGTCATGAAGCAGGTCTACCCAGAGCCCCGGGGACTGGATCCATCCTGGACAGGCCCTTACGAGATCATTGAAGAGGTAGGCCCCGCAACCTTTTTCATCCGGGACATGGACGGAGTCGTATCCCGGCATCCATGGAATACCCAGCGCCTGCAGTACTATTACAAGTAGCTCCGGGAGCATCTTGTCCTAGCTTTTGATTTTTGACCATACAGCTATGGCAAGCTACCCATCGGGTACTCATTCTGTATTTAACCACCATGTGGTATTTGAATGGAAAAATGAATTATTCAGACCATTTCTAGCATTTTTTTACCTACCCCGGACATGCCCGGACATAGCTATTGTCAGTTACTCTATTCCGGTAATAAGTGATGCAAGTAAGTGCTTAAGGTACAAAATCCTAGCAAATTTTAATTCCTTTCCAATTCCCATTCAAATTCAAAAAAAAATTAATCCACAAAAGCCTGGACTACCAAGCACAGGAATTACGCCATTGTTCAAGGCAAGGATAACTTCTACTAAAAAAAAAAACATATACAAAAAAAGGAATCCAAGTATTACTGCTCCCCACCGGTACTCTGGGATCCACCGGCACCAGACCTGGCCGCAGCATCCTTGTCTTTCTTCTTCTTCTCAAGAAGGCCCCGCCTGAATTTGGCCTCGTCCAAGTACCCGGCCGCCACCCATTCCTTGAACTTCATGATAACAGCTTTGTCTTGGGCAGCAGCCAGCATGGCAATGAGCTCTTCGGAGGCCTTGTACTCCTCTACAGCCTCGTACTTCTCCGCGGGAAGACGCTCCTCCAGGTAGTCTGCTTTCTCCTTCCAGGATGTGGCAGACTCCGTAGCCTCTTTTTCGGAGTCCCGGGCACTTTTCACCTCTTCCCGGGCCTCAGAGATTTCAGATTCAAGCTCCGCGATCCGCTGCTTGGCCGCGTCCATCTCGGCAACCAGGGGAGTCAAAGACTCAATCTTCTTCTTCAAGGAGTCCCGCTCCTTCTCCAGCCTGGCCTTCTCGCCATGAAGATACTTCACCTGCCCGGAGAGACTGCTAACCTCCTCCTTCAGTTGAGTATCTTCCTCGCTGGCATCCACCGCGTACACATTGAAGAGTGCCTGCAAGCGCACCGATTAAAATGTATATATAGTAATAAAAGGCTACAAGGGTAAAGCAAACTCGTACCCGCATCATGGATTCCCGGGCAATACGGCGATTCTCTTTGGGAGTATTGTCTTTGGCCCGCACCCGGTCGAGATCAATATCCTTCAGGTCACTAAGCATGGCCCGCACGAACTTCTCATCAGCAACCCCGTACTCACTCAGCAGCTGCTTGATGGGCTTTTTGGGGATTACGGGAAGGGCAGGAGAGAACAGGGCAAGCGAAGGCGACGACTCAGGTACCGGGTGATCCTTCTTCTGTCTCTTAGCACCGGATCCCTTAACGTCCCGGCCGGTGTACGTCACCTCATGCTTCTCGCTTCGGTGCCGATGCTTGTGAGATCTCTTCTTCTCACCTGGAAGCAAGGCCTCATCACTCCCAGTGGAGCGGGAGGAAATAGATACAGAGGCCGATGCTTTTTCCTTTCCGGTATCAGCAATGGTAATGACGTCAGCAACTGACGGCTGTACGACTTGGGTCGCGGGAGCTTCAGGATTAGGTTCCCCATACCCCGCATCAGTAAGCTCCAGTAGGGTCTCTTCAACGGACCGACCCGTAGTTTTCGACCCTAGGTCGACTTCAATGTGAAGGGCGTCTTCTCCTTGCCCCATCAACATATCCATCAGCTGATTATCATCCATCTTGTCCTCCTCTTTGCCTTTCCGGGGTTTCCTCTTCGGTGCTTTCACTGCAATCAGTTCGAAGTTAGTCAAGGAAAGAGGATAGGGTGACATACAAAAAAAAAAAACAAAAAAAAACCTTTCAGCCTCACCGGGAAGCCATCCTAGTCCTAGCCTATAAAGTATAGAGTGTCGGATGAATCTATAAGAGCTCCTCTCCTTCTCATTCCAAACGGCATATACCCGGGCTATCCTCTTCCTTTCTACCTCAGACAAACTGTAGGCCTGGTCCCCGATGGCTTGGAAGGTACCGGTCAACTGCCACTTCTTATTTTTGATTTGCCACCGGCCCCCGGCTAGAAATACTTTGTTCCTCCACCTTTTGCTCATCGAGGAGGGCATATCGGTAACTAGTGGTTCGTAGTCCCTAGCAGCAAATGTCACCGTACCCGCACAGGACAGCTTCCTCGAGTACAGGACCCTGTGCACCGCGCGGAATTCATTTACGGAAGGCCACCCTTGTTGGCACAAGTCCCACATGGCCAACATACTGTATATTTGACGAATAGCATTCGGGGTCAACAGCCCCGGTGACAGGTTCAGCATCCGCAGCAGATACTGTAGGCACCGGGGCAGAGGTAGCGATAATCCTTGGTGGAACTGGTTCTCGTGCAACGCCACCCACCCCGGGGCAGGATTTGCGGCCATCTCTCCATCCTTGAGAGGCCTAAGCTCCACTGTATCCGGTATTCCCCACTTCAGTCGCATGGCGATGATCTCCTTCATCGTCATACTTCTCCGGGGTTCGTCGCATACGGTCCCGTCCGCAAGTGTATACCTAGGCTTCGGTATGCCCTCGGGAATTGCCACTGTGACTACCGGGGCCTCCGCCGACCCTCCCTCGCTCTCACCCTCGTCGGACTCCTCACTGCTCTCCGAGAACACCCCAGTCGAGGATCCGGTATTCTCTGCTAATTGACTTACTTGCGCTAAGTACCGATCGATGTCCACTTCAGCTTGCCTGGCAGAGGACTGGTACGACGATCCCGCATCCCCACCCTTGGTTTCTGATTCCATCCTAACTACGATACCGGGGACTTCAAAACTCGATGTATCTGGAATCAGAAGCACAAGGGTTAGCCTAGCCAGATCTAAGACCATGGTGAAGCGCGGATCACTCCCCACTTCAAACAAAAAACCCAGAAAAAAAACCCATAAATTCAAGCAAAGTCCATAAACACCCAATCGCCCGTAGCAATCCCTACCCACTTTCACATATTGCTTATTCTGAGAAACCCAGAAACGCAAACAAACAAAAACCCAGAAAAAACCCAGAAACGCAACACAAAAAAACCCAAGAAAAACAGAAAAAAAACATGCTAAACGGAAACACACAAGAAAAACCAAAAACCAAACCACATTCTCTTACCTCTTTTCCTGCAGTCGCTAATCCGGCCAAGGCCTTCTCTGTGATCGGACCTCAAGGCTTTCGTCTTCACTCCTCACAGCAACAGAGGCACACAGAGAGAAGGTAAAAAAGCAAACTCGCAAATTCTCAGAATTTTGGAAAAAGTGAGAAGGGAAACAGTCTGTTTCCCTCTTAAATTCAATCTCCAAAGCATCAGGGCCGTTGAAGACGAAAAGACCTCAACCGCAAGATCACTACACGTGTCCCACGTCTCGAAAACCATCAGTTGAGGGGACGGGCATTTATTGCACTCAGTCTGCCCCACGTGGCTGACATGCACCGCCTACCCCATTGGATACCACGAGTCTCACTTCCTCTACCCCATCGGGTATCAGAGCCAAGTCCTCTCTACCCCATTAGGTACCGAAGGCTCACATCCTCTACCCCATTGGGTACCGGAGGCTCACTTCCTCTACCCCATCGGGTATCAGAGCCAAGTCCTCTCTACCCCATTGGGTACCCGAGGCTCACTTCCTCTACCCCATCGGGTACCAGAGCCAAGTCCTCTCTCTACCCCATCGGGTATCAGAGCCAAGTCCCCTCTACCCCATTGGGTACCGGAGGCTCACTTCCTCTACCCCATCGGGCATCAGAGCCAAGTCCTCTCTACCCAATTGGGTGCCGGAGGCTCACATCCTCTGCCCCATTGGGTACCGGAGGCTCACTTCCTCTACCCCATCGGGTATCAGAGCCAAGTCCTCTCTACCCCATTGGGTACCGGAGGCTCACATCCTCTCCCCCTTGGGTACCGGATGCTCACTTCCTCTACCTCATCGGGTATCAGAGCCAAGTCCTCTCTACCCCATTGGGTACCGGAGGCTCACATCCTCTACCCCATTGGGTACCGGATGCTCACTTCCTCTACCCCATCGGGTATCAGAGCCAAGTCCTCTCTACCCCATTGGGTACCGGAGGCTCACATCCTCTACCCCATTGGGTACCGGAGGCTCACTTCCTCTACCCCATCGGGTATCAGAGCCAAGTCCTCTCTACCCCATTGGGTACCGGAGGCTCAACCCTCACCCTATCGCAGCGTGTAGATTAGCTACCTACAGCGTAACCCGCTCAAGATATCCCTTGAACGGGAACTTGGGGGACTCCCTATAGGCACACTAGTGCCAAACTTCCGAGACAATAATAAGTCCCCACCCAAGAAACATCTTGAACGGGAACTTGGGGGACTTGTACATACTAGGGAAGTCTCAACTAAGTTTGGCACTATCGGCCGGGCCCCATCGGTACTCCCATGTACTATGCCATGGGCCGGGTTCACGACCCACCATGGCGGGGCTCATTTGGGATGCCACCCCGGGCACCCAGGGCCCTGGGCAAGGCCAGCACAGCCCAACTATTTACACACAGGAGGACTGATATGGCATCAGAAGAACAACTAGTGTCCCACATCGAAGATGGGGGAGACTTCCTTCACATGCTCGAGTATAAAGGCATTAGCACAACCACCTTTTACGGGTAATAACTCCTTTGTCTACTATTTACTTACTATACACCTATATTAGCTTCTCACTCAGGCATCGGAGAGGTGTAAACCGTCCGGTACGGTTTACCCCTCTAAGCGTGTGTTCTTGGTACAGGATTTAGGAGGTGCATCGATACCCCAGACGGTATAGCATTCTGTGTGAGGTACCCGGAGAAAGCCACCAGAAACAACAACAAACATGATTACCTGTTCTAATTGTAATAGGGTCGAATATTCTACATCTCCTAATCAATGTTTGATTAGGATTCCTTGTACTCCAAGATATTGTAGTTGTAATCCTCTATATAAAGAGGCCCCTATTATTAATGAAAGCAGCCAAGTATCCTCCCAAATTCTCTTGTCCTTAAATTTTTTTTGAATATTATATACTATTTCTTTTATGTATTTCATCAATTATTAATATATTTTGCGATATTTTTTTCATTTTTTTTCATTTATTTCATCAATTATTACTTTATATATTCGTTGGGTCTTTAAGGATGTCTAGAAAAATTATTATCTTATGCATTTAGCGAGGTTTTTGGTAATAAACACTAGTCCCAAGTCAAGAGTGGAGAAATTTATTATTTAATCATGATTATTAATTTATCGAACATTCATTTATCGAGGTTTTACTGTATTGATCGAATTACATGAATTTTTTTTCTATTCTTGATTGAAGGAAAAAAAAAATGTTGTTTAAATCTAAGCGTGAATGTAATGAAAAGAAAAAAAGAAAAAAAAAAGCCAAAATAATTTAGAGCCATTAGATTTTAGAAGGATAAGATGGTTGTTAATGTCTAAAGTTTAGTGGTAGCTAAACCTTGGTTAACGCTGGTCCGAGGGGCGGACCGGACCGCTACTTGTGATCAGATCAATACTCCCGCTACCTGTCAAGTAAAATACAGAGGGCGTTAAAGGGAGACCGCGCTGGGCGGTCTTCTCTTCTCCGATGCCTAAGTTAGTCAATGTATTTATGTTGACAACGTAACAGTAGGTAAGTAGTAAATGCGTAATTAATGAGGAGAGAGGAGAGAACCTTTTATAGGTTGGGAAGAGGCTGACCTCTTCCTTGTTTTCGATGTGGGACTGACATGCTTAAGTTCCCAGCTTCTGGAGCTTCTGATGCTATCTTGGCGAGGCGCGTGGCGGCGCGTCAGCGGTGATCTGGGGGTGAGCAGGGGCTCAGACGGTAGCCTGCTTGGCTGTGCTTCCGTAGGTCACACCGTTGGTGGTAATTGGTACCGCTGGCGGTAGCATGAGCGTGGCTCATTCTAGCTAATTATGCTTGGAAAATGCTCATGTAAGTACAATGGTCTTTTTTTTTCAAGATTACATGGTATGATTTGACAAATATGTGATGCGTGTAGGTGATATGGTATGACACCTAAGATTAAGACTACAAATCTTAGGCCGCATTTGAGGCCAACAATCATTTGCCTTCTTTTAATGTACCAAACCAGAGACGACCTTATTTATCTGTATATTCTCCAACATTAAAGATCAGTTGACTGAGTGAGTTAACTGTGACACATCATTCAAATTCCAATATCATAATATAAGAAAGGATTAAATTATGTTTAGTCCCTGTACTCTAACTATTTTTTCGTTTCAGTCCCTGACATTCTCATTTAATCTGAAAAGTCCCTGAGGTCATAATTTCAGTCTAATAGGTCCTCGCCGTCCAATTATTCAGTCTAATAATTTCGTTTACTTTGTATCTTTACTAGATTTAGACTTACAAATGCATAGAAGAACTAATCTTGAGTCAATTATATTAGAAAAATTAGGTATTCGCTTGTTGGATTTGCGACAAAAACCAAACCAAAACAGTTTTGTTAACATATTTAATCACCCCCTCCTCCCCCAAGCAATGACCATTTTTTTTTTTTGACACCCTCTTTTTAGATTGTTCGCCGTATCCCAAAGGCTTCCTAACCACGTTTATAATTCAATAAATAACACTATACCAACCCAGACTTCGAACGTAGGACATGAGGGTTCCACATCTTGAAGTTCCCGTGAAAGCACCCAATGCATCCACTAAACCACTTGCCATGATTCCAAGCAATGGCCATTTGATATATTGGCATTTGGTCATCCTCGATCTACTCGTCCTAGATTCAACTGTTTTTTTTTAAATGAAATTTCATTAAATTCAATAGTGATTACAATCACTTAGAATGGCGTCCCTTATGAAATCGGGAGCAATAACAAACCATGCTTGACCCTCTAACGAAGTCGAAGCATACTTGGCAAGCCTATGAGCTAAAGTATTAACTTCCCGAGGTACATAGTACACCTTGAAGTCCTGTTTTCGACGTTGGAAGTCCCTGACCTCTTCCACTAATATACCCAAGCTAGAAATATCAGCTACTTGGTTGCCAATTGCTTGTACCAACAACGAACAATCCGACTCAAAAATAGCCTTTTCATAATGCAAAGTTTCTGTTAATTTCAACCCTTCCAGTAAGGCCATCAACTCTGCATGAAATGGGGATGTGATCTACCTTAAAGGCTTAGCTGCAGCTGCCACAAAGTTCTCATCCTCACGTTAAAGCACAACCCCTGACGTTGCCACTCGCGTCGCTGCCAAATAGGCACCATCAACATTGCATTTGATCCACCCTAACGCCAGTTTGGCCCATCGTTGTGGCATGCTTGTATGTGGTTGTTTTTCCATAGCATGAGTCTTTCTATAATCCTCCAGCCACCCCAGACTAAGCATGGCAGCCTCAGATGGGCGATGTTGCTTACCCTCCTAGAGTTGCAAATTCCTATTATTCCGGATAGACCATAGCACGACTAGGCTCTTTGCAAATCTGTCTTTTGATTGCGTTGAAGCCAAATTTAATAGCCACTCTTTTATACACGTACTACCATTAAAATCAACAGTAGTATTGGCAGCCCCCCATAACTCCTGTGCATACGAGCATTGCACAAAAAGATGTTCTGTAGACTCCACTGGGTTCAGACAAAGCAGGCATCCCATGTCACCCATATACCCTTTGCGACTCAGAGCAGTTCTTGTAGGCAACACATCAGAACAATGCCTCCAAGCATGTAACGCTACTTTACCCGGAACCTTGGCACACCAAATATCCTTCCATGATGGCCGGAAAGGATCAGATGGTAACGGTGGAGCGAGTACATTCCCAAGAGCCACATCCCTAGCTACAAAATATGCACTGTTAGTGGTAAAGAAACCATGCTTATGGAAATGAGAAATTAAGCGATCATGTACTCCTCTGCATCCCAAAGGAATAGACAGAATAAGATCCACATCCGCCGGTGGAAAAAACTCTTCCAACTTGGGCTTATCCCGGCAATGTAGTATAAGATCAATAAGTTCTGCAACAAATTTGGTGCCCCCAGTGGTGGAGGAGAAGGACACCTGGGATAAGTATTCGGAATCCATCTATCCTTCCATATATCTATCTGTGTTCCATTACCCACACGCCATCTAGGTCCTTGACTTAGCACCTCCCTAGCCTCCATAATGCTCCCCCAGGAGAACGATAGCCCCGTACCCTTGGGCATTTGAAAAATCACTCTCTGGAAAGTAAATGGCTTTATACAATTGAGAGATCAACGAACCTGAATTCTGCAGTAAACGTCATCCCTGTTTAGAGCCAGCATAGCCATGTTAAAACAATGCAAGTTTTTGAAGCCCATGCCACCCTCATATTTAGGTATACAGAGCCTCTCCCACGAACGCCAATGAATTTTACTTTTTTCGTCACTATCACCCCACCAGAAACCCGCACATAATTGTTGCAGATCATCACATAACCCCACTGGTAACATGTAACAATTCATCACATAATTAGGGACCGTCTGAGCCACTACCTTAATTAAGATTTCTTTTCCCACTCCACTTAGCAACTTAGCATGCCAACTAATTAACTTCTTGGACAGTTTTTCCTTTAGATAACCAAAAGCTGCAGTTTTGCTTCGCCTACATGCGTAGGAAGACCTAAGTAACGGTCATGCTTATAAACTCTCTGAACCCCCCTAATGTTTGCTAAGACCAGCTGCTTGTCCATATCCAGATGATGACTAAAAGCCACACTACTTTTCTGTAAATTAATCTGTTGCCCTGAGGCAATTTCATAAGTGTATAAGATATTCCGGAACTGCTGATATTCCTCCTCATCAGCAGTTCGAAACACAAAACTGTCATCAGCAAACAATAAATGATGTAACACTTGGGCCGTAGGAGTAAGTCTCATACCTTTAACCCATTGTTGCCACACAAAATGTTGAATGAGGGATGACAATCCTTCTGCACATAAAATAAACAGATATGGTGACAGTGGATCCCCTTGACAAACTCCTCTAGCCGGTTTTACATAACTGCAAACCTCCCCATTCACCAAAAAAGAGTAGCTGATTGTAGTCACACTGGTCATCACTAAATCAACCCATGCAGCTGCAAATCCTAACTTCAACAGGATACTTCGTATGAAATCCCACTCCAGTCTATCGTATGTATGCTTTACTAATATCAAGTTTAAGAGAAAAGTGTGCATCCTCCCCTCTTCGAGTAGTATGCAAAAAGTGGGCAACCTCAGTTACGATCAAAGTGTTGTCCGAAATCAACCTACCCAGAACAAAAGCGCTTTACAATGGAGAGACGACATCCAGTAATAGTCGCTTTAACCTGTTAGCCAGAACTTTTGAACATATCCTGTAAAGCACATTACATAAAGCAATAAGACGTAGATCTGTCATTTGTTTAGGTTCCGAAACATTGGGAATCAGAGTCACATGTGTGAAATTCATTTCCGTGGGTAGAACACCTGAAGATAAAAAAGACTTCACCCGTACACATATCTGGACCTACCACATGCCAATACTTTTGGAAGAAAAAAGGGGACATTCCATCGGGTCCCGGGGCCTTTGATGGATGCATTTGAAATAGAGCTATCTTCACTTCCTCATCAGTATAAGGATTCAGTAGTTCCTTATTCATCTCCATAGTGACCCGAGACTGTACAGTGTTCAAAATAATATCCCACGCTGCTCTATGCACTCCTTCATATGCAAACAAAGCCTGATAGTATCCCGTAACAACCTGCTCAATTTCCTTCATATCGAACACCCACCACCCATCAGAATGAAGCAAACCCTTAATGGAATTGCGTGCTCGCCTATTTGACGCCTTGTAGTGGAAGAAAGCAGTGTTATGATCTCCTGCTTTTAACCATAAAGCTTTGGAACGTTGAATCCAGAATGTTTCTTCTTGAGTGAGTAACTCCTGAAACCTAGCATTCAAGCTTTGCTTCTCAACATTATGTGCAGGATCGAAGGGCATACCCAACAACTCATCCAAACGATTGCGCACCGCTCTCATCTCTGCTTTCCTGAACATGAAAGTAGGCTGCTGCCAAGCCTGCAGTTCTCTGCCGGTTTGCTTGATCTTCATAGCTGTTTGGCTAAGTGGGTCTTCCGGACTCACAGCTGCCCAACCCCTCTGTACAACACTTTCACACTCGGGATGAGTCTCCCAGAATTACTCAAACCGAAAGCGACGTCTATGGTATTGCCTAGGTTGAGGACTGGAGCAAACCTGTAGCAATAGCAGACTATGGTCCGAGGTACTTGGAGGCAAGTGCGTTAACAAAGAAGCTGGAAACAAGTCTCTTAACTTAGCCGACCATAAAGCTCGATCAAGACGTTCTTTGGTCTGATGATCGGACCAAGTAAAAGGGCTACCTGAAAAACCCATGTCAATCAACGAACAATCCATTATCGCTGCCCTGAAGGCCTGCATCTGTGCCCATCTTCGAACACACACCACCCCCCCCCCCCCCCATATTTTTCCTCCATGGAAAGGATTTCATTAAAGTCCCCTATAAGGACCCATGGGAGAGAAGACAACGCTGCCAATTGCCTCATCAGCTCCCACGTTCGACTATGGTCACTAGTTTGAGCATACCCATAGATGCCAGTCAATCTCCATTCTTCTGCTGAACCCGAAGTGGCAATAGATACATCCACATGCTGGGCTGAGTAATTGTGTATGCGCAGCGGAACGTCATTCATCCAGAGGAGTGCAACCCCCGGTGATTCATCGCCATCTTCTTTGCCCAAACAGTTATCAAATCCGGTCCTAACCCTTAAAGTCTCAAGCTGACCTTAAGAACACAGAGTCTTTGACAAAAACAAAAGCCTAGCTTTCTCTTTCCTGATCAAATCTACAAACGCACGAAGACGACATCCCCCCACAATCCCTCGACAGTTCCATGCTAGAACCTGAAGACTCATCATTGATCCCGGTCAATACACCGCCACGCAGTGGCGGAGCCAGAAATTGATCTCTACTGGGGCACTCGAAAGTTAAAAAATTAAAATAAAAAAACTTAGAATATATTAAAATTTTAATAAAAATAAAAAATTAGAAAGGTCAATATTTTTTTAAAATTACATATTTTATTAATCAAACATTCAACTACATAAAAGGGAAGTGTTAATGTTTTTGTGTTAAGAAGTTAGAATGGTACTAATGTTATAAAAAGGAAGAAATAAACAAAAAGGTTAACATATTTTGGCTAGTACCAACATTGGAACTTGGGACCAAGCACAAGTACTTGAATACCTCCACCACTGCTTCACAACAACTTTTCATGCAAGTATGAAACTAGAAATATATATAATGAAGATCTGACTGGGGCACGGGACCCACCGTGCCCCAACGTGGCTCCGCCCCTGCCGCCACGCACAGACACCGGAAACGGCGCTGATCCAGCTCAAAACACGAGTTGTGGTCTGCTAGGGTTTAATTTGCAATACATTATTAGATTCAACTGTTTTAGTCATTTAATAATAAATTATACTATATACGAAAGGCCGGTTGGGTGGGTACTGTTATTACTGTTCATCAGGTCGAAAAGGCCATTTTACCCTTGAATTTTTCTCCCAATTACACGTTTTTCTACGTGTTTCATACTATGTCAGCTGGGCATATGCGTCATTTGCATTGGAAGGGGTTAAAAAGACGCTTCTGTCCTTCTTTTTCCACTAGAATTTCAGGTTCTTCTTAGTGTTTGACACGATGTCGGCTGGTTCAATTGAGATTTGACATTGTCTGAAAACCCAGTAGACTGATGGCAGAAACAACCTGCAATCTTGAACAAAAGCCGATAATGATATTATCAAGTCCAAACAAAACGAAGAATACCGATTCTTCCAGATTTCACAATCGGACAAATAGCTAGTGTTGGAAATGAATTCCATTTTGGGATTACAGTTTTGCCCTGAATAGTTGAATATATAAGAGGGATCTCCGGTACTATCCTAATTCGAGAAGCCTCCATTGTCGTCAGCATCTGCTTTTAGCCGACATCAAACTTCTCCATCAAGATCAACATCAGCACAGATCGACTTGGTGAGTTACCCAAGCTTTTTCATTCATTTACACTTACCAATTTCTTTTATTAATTTGAACTCATTTTGGCTTAGTCTTTCCCTTTTTACGTCATTGTTTGGTTTAGTTGTGCAATTGATTTGATATGAATATTGGGAGAAAATGATGAATTAATTTCATGATTTTCATCATCTATATTTGCAAGGATCCATTCACGTGCTATTGTCATGATTGAAACAGAAAGAAGAAGACCTTTGAGCAATTCAAAGGTAAGGCATGCCTATGCATATTGCAGATTAAAGTTTGAGTCCTACAATTTAAGGTTTAACATCCTTTTTTTTTTTTTTTTTTTTCCAGGAATTCAAGATGTGGAATTTATATAAGGGGTTCAAAACAGGTGGGTCTTCTCTGGCCCATGCTTTTGGTTTAGTTTGGATTCTTAGATAACTTGCCGGAAATGATCAGAAAAAATGCGTTTGGGCACCAGTACAATGGCCAGCAGTGTCTAAGTGAGTTATCATCTTTCATATTTTGATCATTATTTCTTTTCATGTTTTATAATCCTCTTATATAAACTTTGTTTCCTTTTACCAGTTGTTTAGTTGTGAATGAATCTGAATCCATTGTCTTTTCGTTCAAACATCTCTATAGTGCTCAATTAACTTAGCATAGTAGCTTTTGGTGTTGTCATGAAATGGTTAACTTTATGATTAACAAAGTCATCTTCCTCAAACGAAACAAATTGCACCATGTTCCAGCAAGAAACAAAATTTTTAACTGATGAATTTCTTTTCTCAAGTTTCTGCATTTTGTGATCTGTATCTACATCTTTTAGATATACTGCTTTCTTCTGTCTGTTTATTTTCTAAAAGTTTATGCGTCGTTTTAGCCTAATAATCAGGAACAGTTAATATAAAATGCTTCATTTATGCATTACCTTAAAGCCTTAACATCCTTTAAAAAAAGGCATATAATCTTTTGATAAAATTTCACTAGGCTTCAGTGACAGATACAAGAAAATAGATCAACTGATTCTACTGAGAGCTTCGATTCCAATTTGTCTGGCATCTGCATGTTTTTTCCAGCTTGAGTCATTCGGTCATAGTTTCAAATTCAGTCTTCAGCTTTAAAGGCTTAACTTGGTTGATTACAGCAGCTATGGCTGGTTGCTTCTTATGGATTACATATTGGCTAAAAGCATTTCAGCAAGTCAGGTAATTCTCTATCTGTGTCTATATGTATCTCAATTTTTTTTATTCGCTTCTGTAATTTCCAACTATCACACCTGGGTTTGTAAGCTATTGGTTTCCTTTGCTTTAACAACTGAATTTATCAGTTTAAATGTGTAAGCAATCATTTAGCACTATTTGTGTATTTCTAGCTGGGCGATCTAGCACAATTGTTCCTCAATTTTTTTTTTATCTTGTTCCTCAATTTTTTTTTTATCTTTAAGGTAGATATATGGCGCCTGTCGCAGCTAAAGAGACATTCTACACCTCAGGATGTTTGCCAAGATTTTGCACCAGTGGCAAAGAATGATGGAAGCAGCAACTTTCAAATTAAGACATTTGTAAATGCCATAGCAGGTAATACCCTTTGTCTGCTGCTTAACAAATAGCAAAAAGTATGTTGCTGTTTCTGTATTGGTTTTTCTAACATTGGGAATACCTTTACTCTTCAAAGTTCAGATTTTGAGGAGTGAGTTGTTTTAGCACAATTCTTGCTTGATTGTTCATGCTCTTTTGTTTCATGTAGTTTCTGAAAAATGGAAGGAAAGTTTTCATTTACATGTGGTTAGGAAATTGATTATATCATTTACAGATGATGCACTTGCATATATAACATGTACACTTCTAACTCTTAGGGGGTCATGGTGCTCAAATGATTCTTTTGCAATTCTGTGGGATTATTTCTCCCCCTAGCTCCCCTCCTCCCCCAAAACAAAAATTTGGGACAACGATTGAAAGAATGGAAGTTTTTATTAGGGAATTAGGTATTTCATTGTTCACTAGATGTTCTGCAAATATGGGAACATTTCATGGCAAAAAAATTGCTCTCTCTCCCTTTTTTTTTTTTAATTACAGTGATGAACTTTCAGCTTTTAAGTTTGATAAGGAAAATTTTTAACTTTTTTTTACTCTGAAATTGGAAGAATATTTTGACTTGATTTTCTTGTTTGATTAATCTGATTCTTAAAGTTCTGATCTTCTGTTGCTCTTGGTTTTATTTGCAGCACCGATGTACCTAATTGGATCAAAATCGCTCATGTATGTATCTGGTTAACATACCAGATTTTCAAATCTGTAAAAGATACTTTGATTACGGACATAATATTTTGAACGTTTGTTTTTGTTGTAGTTAAACTTATAACCAACCCCGCAGCATCACGCGGAATTGATCTCTATCGTTGTCTACACAAGCAATTACTCTCCTGAACAACAGTAATGTTATGAGATCAGGGATACCATGTAATATTATGTAATAATTTCTTTCTTCCATTATGTAGTTCTAATTCATTGACGAGTAACTCCCGCGGCAAAGCGTGGGCATAATTTCTAGTTAATACAAAACGGGAGCGAAAGCAAAATCGATGGCCATGCCAGAGATGCATTAATAAGAGGAGGTGCATCAAGCATAAGCACACTATTCATGGTAGATTTGGCTTCTTGTTTTATGGTAAATGTGCTTTTTTAATTCAATATTTTTTACCATGATTTTTGGATTTTTTTTAATCCGTCTGTTGGAATTGAAGAAATCCAAAAAATTAATTAACCAAAGTTTTGTAAAGATTGAGTGATTGATCGAGTGTTTTGTAGAAGAAATCTAGACCTACTTCTTAGAACTACTACATTAATCATAGAACAAAATTAACTACGTTTAGAACAAAATTAACTAGGCTAAATATTGGTTGTAAGCCGCTTTACGTTAAACATCCCCACAGAGTGCGGCCATGCATGCTTAGGGTTTCTCCAAGCCACGCTCTACCATCGATCTTTCCACCTCTCATTAAATGAAACGCACAAATTATTTGGGTCTCATATTCATTATCTCAAATAGGCATTAGAAATGATCGAAGATTTCATATACAAGATCAATATTCCACACATGTTTTTCTTCTCCTCCTGCCAACAATACTATCTCTCCACTATTCATTCTCTTCTTTTCTTGATCGATTAATCTTTGCAGTCCTCATGGTCCATGCACTTCCTGTGACTTTTACACTCTCTTTCCCATAATTGAAAGTATATAAGTTGGTATAACCATCAACAGCCAATGTGGGATAAACCCTAGCTGTTATGCACGCCTTGCCTTCTCCACCAAAGCTCTCCACTATAGAGTGATCAATCTGCAACATTTTGAAATGCGCTTGAGATACAATCATATGAGCTATGTATAAACTATAAACAAAAAGAGTAAAGCGGAAAAAAATTTAGCAACTTACCAAGCTTCTGAGTGATAGCTTCTCATGAACAGGATCCACATTTACAAATGCCCCGTATGTAGTCTTATCATTATTTTCATTCAAGGAAGACCTATGAAGACAATAAACCAAAAAAGAATAAATGGGGTGAAAATATGAATTGAAGTTTGGTTAGACATTCCTGGGTCTATACCTGCTTTGATCACTGCACATGAGCACCACATATTTGTTGTTGTTGTTGTGAGATTTGAATATTCTATAAAAGACTGCTGTGTATTCTTGCAAACCCTCTGAAGCCAAAACCAGCAACCCAAATGGTCCTAGACCCCCATAAACTGAGGCATCCTTTTTGCTACACAAAATTTGTGGATCGGTCCAACTTGGATCCAGCACCTCTGTTTTTTCAAAATCACTTATCTCAAATGTAACTTCTATATCTGCCTGTAAACCCGAAGATCACCAACAAAAGTAAAAAAATAACCAGTTCAAGAAATTATTCAGGTATTGAAATGGATTTATGTGCTTTTTAATAACAGATAACAGAAACTCAATAGTATAAATCCTATAAATAAATAAAAAGAAGGACTAAATTCTGCTTACTACCCTGTACTTTCAAGGGTTCATCAGTTCAGTCCCTGCACTTCTAATTTAATCAAAAAAGTCTTTGCACTCTCTAATTTCATCAAATCAATCCAATCCATCACCACTCCATCAATTTTCGGGGAAAATTTCCAAACTACCCATCTGTATTCACAACATTGACAAGTCGGCGAGCTGCCTAATGATGGGTAGTTTGGGAATTTTCCATGTGAGAAGGTCCCACGTCAGCATTTTAACAGCGAAAATTGACGGAATAGTGACGGATTGGATCGATTTGATGAAATTGGAGAGTGCAAGGACTTTTCTGATTAAATTAGAAGTGTAGAGACTGAACTGATGAACCCTTGAAAGTACAAGGTAGTAAACAGAATTTAATCCTAAAAAGAAAACAAAAATGCATACCTGTGCTGCTGTGACTCCAAGTACTTCATGTAGTGATCCTCCCTTTATCACAATACCTGGCAACCTAACCTGCTTTGTTCTCAGCTTGTCAAGTTCTTCGATGGGCCATTGTACCAATTGTTTTTCAGACTCATCAAGTAAAATGGTCCTTGGAATTGTCTGCAATAAGAATCAATTTGAATACTATAAGTCTTAATTCATAAGCTAGCTTATTAAAGACTGATCAATTCCATTAGCTATATGGATCGTGAGAAATTGTGAAGTGTAATTGGATGTGCATAGCTATTATGATAGACATGTTATACCTGGAGTCCAGACCAACCCTTCTTGATGTCATCATTGGCACTTGAGGATTCATTACTCCAACCCCACAAGATCCTACGGTTCTTAGCACTGTCAAAGAAGGATTTTGATGCATAAAACTTACCATAATCATATCTCAAACCCAAATCACTCTCCACTGATCCCTTATCAGGGTTATATATATCTTTGTCTAGGTTATATGTTCCAATTGTGTAGTACTCTTTAGCAGTAAACAAGCTAACCTTGAGCACATGCTTAACATCCGGACCATTCGTTGATGTGTCAAGACCAATTGGGCTACTCTTTGAAACTGGGAAAAAATCTGGGCACTCCCACATATCATTTTCCTTTGCTGAATGAAAGGTGTGGTTTACCATGGTCCAATGTAGGAAATCTTCGCTCGTATATAGAATGGCTAGGCCAGTTTGGTTTTTCTTGCTTCCAATGACTAATCTCCATCTATTATCTGAACCTAGCCAAGCAGTAGTTGGATCCCTAAATGAGTCTGCATTTATTTGGTTAGCTTCGGTTGGGATCATTAGTGGGTTTTGTGGGATTTTAACCCATTCTCTGAGAAATGGGTCTGAGAGATTTTTGGGGAAGGCCAAGTTTTGAACTTGCTCATTTTCGGAGTTGATTCCAGTGTAGACAATGGCTGGCTTTCCCCCAGGGAGGATTGTAGCAGACCCCGACCAACAGCCGTTAATATCAAACGGCTCTGATGGGTTGAGGGCATCGTCATGTGGGATCCAATTGACAAGATCATTTGATGTTGAATGGGCCCAAACAATATTGGGTGACCACGCTACACCATGAGGATTATATTGATAAAAATGATGGTACACGTTTTTGTAAATCAATGGCCCTGAAAACCACAAGTAATACATAAGAGTTTAGTACAAGGTGTGGCCAAAAATAAAAGAGCCAAGAAAAAACATGAGTAATATACAAGATTTTAGTACACGAGTAAAAAAGTGGTTTCGAGTGGCTTGAACACATCGATTTAGACTGTAAATTGGGGTGCAATGTTCGTTTTAAAAGCATACGACCTTTTTGATAAGATAAGGACAAGATTTAGGCCCAATAATCTCTTTTACAAGATCAAACTTAGATTTGGCCTAATGTTTTCTTCGATTAGCCAGACTTGGTTTGGCATATTAATTGATGGACTCATCCGAGCGTGACATAAAACCTGAATGAATCTCCTTCAATCCAATTACCTAAGCCCGTTGGTCACCTCTAATTAGAGAGCATCTCCAATAACTTTCTTATTATTTATTCTTTATTTTTTTATTTTTTTTAATAGGATTTGATGTTATTAGATATCAAAGCCATGAAAAACAGACCAGAGTCTAACATGCACTTATATAAGAATCCGGTGAACTAGATAAACCTATCTAAGCCAATACTAAACTCATTAAGGTTTAAAGGGACGCTCGCCGAAAAGCAAGCCTAAAACGAGCAAAAACAACCTCGTTATTCTAAGGAAAACTCATTCATCTAGTCTAATTTGTCAGTACGCTATTGTTGTACAAATAACAACTAGAAACATCTTAGAACAACTCATAAAGGTTACGCCAACTCTATTAGGCTTGTAACTAGATGTCTAATAGCAGAGACTTCAGAAAATACTAGCTCCTCCCCCTTAGGGTTGGAGCCAGCACTGTCCTCAACCTCTTCAGGAGCCAACAACCTCGGCAACAGGTTGGTCTTGCTCTTCTTGTCCATTGCAGTAGACTTAACCAGCCCAAGTTTGAGCTCAAATCTAGGCCCAGAAGCCCAAACACCCCTCATTCCAGGTTTGAGCTCAGGCCCAACGACCCAAGACCAAAACCAGGCCAACCTAGCCCTCTGATTCCAGGCTGCCTCTGTTGCCGCCCGGCCCTCCGGCGGCCGACCGTGCCACTCCTCCATCAGGCGTCGACCGTGCCACTCCTCCATCAGGCGTCGACCAATGATCAGCAGAGTCCGGCAGAACTCCTCGACCTATACGATTGATCAAATTACGTCGCTACCAGTCACCAATCAAGCCTCGACGTCGAACACCTTTGCTTCAAAAAAACTCGATCCGTACTCCGACTAAAGAAAAATCTGCCAAGACCTGCGTCTCGTCCCGCTCTTCTTCACCGTTAGTGCTGAACCTTGGCTTCCAGCAAACCAGATCCACCTAGAATCGGAGACCGGATCAAGAGATCCAAATCGAAAGCTCTCTCCACGTTCTGCCTCCGCGCTGCACCACCACGACAAGCCGAAATCAGTCTGACTTTCTGCCGCTACCAAACCCACGCTGAACCCCACACCCAGCTTTACCACAACCCACGACGATCTCACTGGGCTAAAACAAACAGCAATCCGGAGAGTTGCCGCCGCACTGGACTCAGAACCCTAAGGCTCTACTTGATCATGAAAGAAAATGAATTTTTGTAATAGAGTTTAGACTTTGGAGATTCATAACTGTTATTTATTATTTATTCTTTATTGTTCTCTAGTTTTAGAGAAAAACATAGCATTATTTTTCTCTAACAACTTCTCTATTATTATTTTTTTCTTTTTCTCATACTTTCAAAATTAGTATCTGGACATCCTCACTTAATAGACCCCTATCTTACTTTTACAAATAACCAATATACAATCTACACCTCCCTAATTTTCCAAAAATCCTCATCAACTAATAAAATCAATAAAAGCCTTTTATTTTTGGGAGGTTCTATTTTGGAGGTATGAATCGGTAGTTGGCCCTCCTTCAATTTTTATAAAGAATTTCACAAATGGTCACTCAACTATAACTCATTCGACCACTTTGGTCACTCAATTTTCAAATATATCAATTTGGTCACTCAACTATTACTTTGTCAATCACTTTAGTCACCGAATGGACAATATTGTAGGATGGTTTACAATATTGTAGGATTGTCATCTCAATTATAATTATTGTAAACTAGTGAAACCAATATTCTATACGTCTTGTCAGACATGATTTAGAAGCACTTTGCCAACCTCATTATTGGCATTACTAAGGTAATCGGACAGAGAAGGCACGACTTTCTTGCTAAGAGATGACCTCTTTAGGTATTTGCATCTCTAGTTATTGTGTGTTGCGATCATATGAATTGGTTGGCAAACCAAACCCAGAAAATACAATTGCTAAAAATAATAATAATAATAATAATAATAATAATAATAATAAAAAGACAAGGTAGAAAGTAAGACCACGGGAAGAGAGGAACTAACCATTAGGATCTGTGAGGTTCCAAATTAAGAACGCCCATTTGTCCATTTCGAGAATAAGATCAAGTCAAATGTGAAATACAAGAAGCAAAGAACAAACTGTAAGAGTTATAACCAATAATAAACTAAGACAAGGACAGGATGAGAAGCTAGAGAAAACGCAAATTAAACAAAAATCAGATCGAGAGAAAAATAAAGAGGTTGAAGATATATATACACACCGTTGATCCAATTCTTGGGAGGCTGGAAATGATACCCGGTTCTGTAAGGCTCTTTAGCTTGGCGTGTTGAAGGTAGTTCCAAATTCAGAAGGTTGCTGCAAGCATGGTGGGAACCTTCAAGCTCAATAACGCCAAAGGAAAGCAAAACTGAAAGAAAGAAGAATATCCGAAGAGAGAATATCATCAAGGCCATACTGGCTTTGTGAGGGTTGGGAAACCAAGGCACCCGATGTCTGGTAGTTTTCAAGGAAAGTGAGGAGCACTTGAAGTCAAGGAAGGGGGTTTAGAGAAATAGTTAGATGTGATAAAGATATTAAACAATGAGAATCACTGCACATGATTGATGTTTCACATGATTGTTGTTATTACGTAATAATATATGAAACAATAATGAGAAAACAACTTTTCTCATTATTTTTCTCATTATTGAAAGAAATTAATTTGGGGGACTTGTACAGTTCTATAGGAAAGTCATTTTTTTTTTATAGGTCAGCCCTTTCATTATAATTCAGCAAGCAGTACAAAAACGAAACACCCATTTGGGGTCGACAGAAAGAATCGTTCCTTAGAACCTCATTAGACCCTATTCTAATGGAATAACATCCCAAAAAATCCCGAGTACACCCACCTTTTGGTAAATTATAGCACATTTATTCTAACAAAAACCTAGAAATCTCGAAACTTGCATAAAAGATTCCAACTAAGGCACTAGTTTTTGCGACTCAAAAACAGAAATTAAACAATACTATGGGCCATAGCAACCCAATTCATAGGTGGAGCGGAAAGGGAACAAATGCCCTCAACCCCCATTCCAAAGACAAGCCACGCCCTAAAAAGTCGTAGAACCCAAACCATCCACCTCCATACATGCGTCAGGCCCTCTAGCCCATTCCAAGCCCAACTGGCCCAGTAGGGCAAAATAGCTAAGACCACCCCACATATTCCTCCACAGCCCAACCAGCCGCCGCCGCCGTCACCGTGGGACGCAGCCGACGAGACTGCACCATCTCCAGGGTTGAAAGGCACCCAAGTCAGCCCCAAAATCGGATCACCTCGAATCAATCTCAGATCAATTCCGGTACCTTCACAAGCAATGAAAAAACCAGCTCCTAAATCTGGACGAAGCCGATCAGAGCCGCCGAGCACAACCTGAAACTCACCCAAGCTTTGATCGGACCCCTGATCTGGTCGGATCAACCCAACTCCGGCAACACTTCGACGCTGCAGCGAGCCACCAGTGCCGACGTTGCTATCTCTGAGAAACCAACCATCTCTGATACACCCAGCCATCGCTGAGAAACCAACCGGACAAGTCCGGTCCGTGACCCAGGCATTTCGATCCGATATAGAGCAACTCAAAGCCACACTGTCAGAGCACGACCCCATAGAAACCAACAGAATAGCAGACATGCCATCCCAGACCACCTCCGGGAGCCAAATCCAAGGCGGCGCTCCCAACAACCAGACGAACGCAATAAGAAGGAAGAAACAATTAGCCACAAGGCTAGCAGTGGCCACGGCCATCAAAGTTTGAAAATTTTGGAAATTTTGTCGAAGGTGAGAGGCCGACGATAACCCTAGCAGAGCACTAGGTCAGAACTTGCTTAGGAAAGTCATTAGTATAAGACAAGAAGAGGATAAATCAAATGGTCTAAATTTGATATCTCATATGTACTAAAAAAAAAAGTTCATCATTTTATTCGAATATCTTGAGCATTCATAGTTAATTGTATAAGATCTTAGGGACCTAGTTTGTAATTGCATTTTCATGTTCAAACAAAAAAATAGTTAATGTTATATTATTGAATAGTACTCAATGTATTAATACATCAAGTAGACTAGTTTGTTATTGTGTGCATGTGTTTGGTGAGATAGTAAGATAATATCCTCCCAATCAAGGGTGGGTAGAGATGGGATTAAAAAAAAATTACAATAATTTGATTCAAATGTAGACTAATTAAAGACATTAATATACATTTTTTACGCAAAAGAACGCGCCTCACGCGCCTCACATATCGTTCCAGAAAACCCTAGGTCGGGCCTCTGCCCGTCATTATTTGCGGCTCCGCCTCCAGTGGTCGCAGTGCTATCCCGGCGGCATCCTACTGTCAGAATATCCAGACGCTTCTGCTTCTGCATCATCCTCTGCTTTCTGTCTCTTTCCACGACGGACTGCACCTGCTACGTAGTGCCCCTGCACTGCACCTCCATTGTCGGTTCTGTCCAGTTTTCCGGTGGCTTCAGCATCTGTTTCGATGCAATAGTTCAAGATCCTTAATTGGAATTGTCGTGGCCTGGTTAACACGGAAACACAGAGAGCTTTAGTTTCGATGGTTCGTAAAGTCAACCCTAGTCTAGTCTTCCTCTCGGAAACTTTGGCCGGACCGGGGCTTCTCGAGGATCTGAGAGTCGAAATGGGTTTTGCTGGATGCATCTGTTATCCCAAAAAGAAGGGTTCAAGAGGTCTAGCCCTCTTCTGATCGTCAGACTTGAAAGTCAATCTGCGTACTTACTCAGCACACCATATCGATATTGTGGTTACGTCTCCGGGCATCGTCGGAGGGTGGCAGTTCACCGGCATCTATGGCTTTGCTGCTCATGGTGATAGGGTTCAGACATGGGACCTATTACGAACTCTAGCTTCACAGGTGAATCTGCCGTGGTTGATTGTCGGTGACTTCAATGAGATTCTATGTGTAGATGAGAAATCAGGTGGCCCACAGGGGAGAACAGTTCTGATGACAATGTTCCGGGAAGCTTTGGCCGACTGTAATCTGGAGGATATGGGTTTCGTGGGTTCTCGCTTTACCTGGGCGAACTGTTATACGAAGAAACGTTTGGACCGGAGTTGTTGCACTGCCTCCTAACAGGTCAGATCATAATCCCATTGTTGTAGAGGTAGCTGCTGCACCGGTTGTCAGAGTGCCAAGGTCTAGGCGTTTTAGGTTCGAGAATATGAGGATGCAACATGAAGAATGTGCTGCTGTTATTCAGAAAGGATGGTCCATTCCCTCTATTGGTGAACCTCTGAAGCAGGTTGGATTGAAAATTGGTTCAACAGGTAAACTTCTGATGGAATGGGATGCGGGAACTTTTCGGCAGAGGAAAACGGAGATGTTTCTTTTGCAATCTAAGATGGATATGTTGATGAAACTTCCGTTTGATCCTTCTCACTTTGAACAACAACAAGCTCTTCAATTTAGGTATAACGAACTTCTATCCTTGGAAGAAGCTTATTGGTGCCAGCGGTCTAGAGTATTATGGTTGAAAGAGGGGGACCGTAATTCAGCTTTTTTCCACAGGAAAGCTTCTAACAGACATAGCCGTAATAAGGTGGTCGGTATCACTGATTTGTCAGGGCAATGGCAAACTGATCCTGCTCAGGTAGCCTCAATTTTTGTTGATTATTATGAAAATATTTTTCGCTCAGAGGGTTCTGATTCTGCAGCTTTGGAGGTAGTTCTTGAACAGATTCAACCATGTGTTGATAATGATATGAATTCTTCTCTATTAGCTGCATATTCAGATGCGGAAATTAAGAAGGCTTTGTTTCAGATGCATCCATCAAAATCACCCGGACCTGATGGTATGTCTCCTGTTTTTTTCCAGAAACACTGGGCTATTGTTCAGCATGATGTGTGTTTAGCGGTGAAAACTTTTTTAAACACAGGTATTCTGGATTCTGAGAGCAATTTTACTCATTTGACTCTTATTCCAAAAATTAAAGAGCCTAAGATTGCAGCTGATTTCAGGCCTATTGCTCTATGTAATGTGGTGTATAAAATTGCTTCTAAGGTTCTTGCTAACAGATTGAAAGTCTTACTACCTGGAATCATCTCCCCTCTTCAAAGTGCCTTTGTTCCAGGTCGTTTGATATCTGATAACACTTTGGTTGCCTCTGAGGTTTCTCATTTTATGCATAAGCTTCGGTATCAGAATGAGGGTTTCTTCTCTCTCAAGTTAGATATCAGTAAAGCTTATGATAGATTGGAGTGGACTTTTCTGACTGCTATTTTATCTAAGATGGGTTTTGCGCAGAAGTGGATTGATACTGTTCTATGTTATATTAGAACAGTGCGCTATTCTATTCTTTTACATGGTACACCTACAGGTTACATTACTCCATCCAGAGGAATTAGACAAGGGGACCCTCTCTCTCCATACTTATTCATTTTGTGTGTTGTTCTTCTCTTATTTCTCATGCAGTCTCTCAGGGATCACTGAAAGGGTTGCGTATGAGTCCTGGGGCCCCAGTTGTTCATCATTTGTTATTTACAGATGATAGTTTTCTATTTGGGGAAGCATCTGTTTCAGAATGTGCTACCCTCAAGTCCATCCTGAATGTTTACGAGCGTGCTTCTGGTCAAAAGATTAACTTGGATAAAAGCAGTGTTGTTTTCAGTAAGAATGTGCATCCTGATGTCAAAGGTACTTTAGCTTCTATTTTAGGGGTGCAATGTGTTGAGGATCATGGCAGATATCTAGGGCTACCCCTTCATGTTGGGAAATCAAAAACAGCAATTTTCTCTTACTTAAAGGAAAGACTGACAAAGAAGCTGATCAGCTGGCGCACCAAAATCTTGAGTTCTACTGGTAAGGAGATTCTAATTAAGGCTGTGGCTCAAGTTATTCCAACTTATGTTATGAGTTGTTATATGCTTCCTAAAGGTCTCTGTGATGATTTGCATCAACTTTGTGCTCAATTCTTTTGGGGAGATTCAGATTCTAATCGCAAAATTCACTGGAGGTCTTGGGAAAGGATGTGTCTGTCTAAAAGTGAGGGAGGTCTAGGCTTCAAGAATCTGCATGCCCATAATTTATCTATGCTTGCAAAACAGGGGTGGAGGCTAATCACTAATCCTAACTCATTATTGTCTCAATTGCTTAAGGCTAGATACTTTCCAACTGGTTCTTTTCTAGATGCGGATATGGGGGATTCCCCTTCCTTTGCATGGAGAAGCATTATGGAAGCTAGAACTGTGCTTCAGGCTGGTTTACTTTGGCAGGTTGGCACGGGCACCTCAATCAATGTTTGGAATGATCAGTGGATTCCAAACATTTCTCATCATCACTTGCGTAGACCGTTTGCTAGTGACATTGAGTCTGTCTCTTCTTTGTTTGATGCAGCTACTAGGAGTTGGAGGTTGGATGTTCTGCAACCTGTCTTTTCTCAGGAAGTTGTTGATGCCATTTTGTGTATTCCTCTCAGTAGCAGAGATAGGAGAGATCGCCTGAGTTGGAAGTTTGAGAAGAAAGGCAGGTTTTCTACTAAATCTGCCTATTTTGTAGCTAGGAATATGGTGATGGGGGATTTCTTTGCTTCTTCCTCTCTTGGTGACCCTTTCAGGACTCTTTGGAAGACATTATGGAAAGCTAATATCCCCGGGAAGGTTTCTATTTGTATCTGGAGAGCATGTCACAATGTGCTACCAACAAGAGAGAGTTTAAGCAAGAAGGGCTATACTGGTGATATGGGCTGTTTGCTTTGTTCACACCAGTTAGAGAGTGTTGGACATGTGCTTTGTGGTTGTCCTGCTGCACAGAAAATCCTTGCAGCTCCTCCTTTTTCCATTCAGGTTCCTATTACTCCTTTTATTTTCAAGGAATGGTTACTAGAACAGGCTTCCAGTCTCTCATCAGAAATTTTTCTAAGTTACTGATGATTCTATGGGGGCTTTGGAAGAACAGAAATGATAAACTATGGAATGATAATGTTAAACAAGCACCAGTAATTGTTGCTTGTACTATGGCTTGGTATGAAGAGTTTCTTCAAGCTAACAGAAGCATGACACCGGTAACTTCCAAAAGGACAAAAGCTACAACATATTGGTCCCCTCCCATGGTTGGTATGTTGTGCTTGAACGTTGATGGTGCTTATGTTTCTTCCTTACAACATGGAGGCATAGGAGGTGTTCTGCGTAACGAGAAGGGTGAGTTTATCGCTGGCTTTGCGTATAGGGTGCCTAATGTGTCTTCTGCTTATCATACTGAGTTTCTTGCTATTAAATCTGGGTTGGAGATCATCCAGGCACTTGGATTGTCCAATATTGCTTTAATGAGTGATTGTTTAGAGGCTGTTAAGGCTGTGACAGAAGAGGACCAAGATTTATCTTCTTTGGGAACTATTGTTGAAGATATCCAAGGTTTGCTAGGTGAATTGCAGTCTATAGGTGTTCATCATACTTATAGAACTGCTAACCATGTTGCTCATAGATTAGCAGGTCTTGGTTTTGATTATGACATTCATATGGAATGGTTCTTTCAAGCTCTAGAGTCTGTTCTGGATGCCCTACAGTACGATTGTAATCGTATGAATCATTAATACAATTTCATCTTTACTTCAAAAAATAAGACATTAATATACAGATAATTTTACCGACCTATAAAAAAAAGGTGAGGTGGAGATAGAAAAATATTAAAATCTGTCATGCCAATTAGAATAATTCAAGATGTGCTCATAACTCAAGAGGCAGCTTTAAAACATAGTGTTGTGCGGCAGAGTTGTCCAAATATTAAATTAGTGCGCAGTATCATACTCATATTTCAATTATACAAGTGACTTCTTTATTACCTTAGCCATTTTTATAGTTGGGTGATTGCTCACTAGATTATTATAGTTGAGAAGATGTTGGAGTAGAAAACAAAATGTTTTTCTTTTAAATTAGAAAAAAATTATAAACAACTTATTTTGAGAGAAACGGAAACAAAATCCGTTGATTGAAATCATACGACCTTATTAGGTCAAGTAAATGGGGTCTGAAGACCACTTTATTACATCCACTGCTCAATTCTAAACAACTTGTTAGAGATGCTCTAATACGCAAATTTGTTCCAATTAAAAGTAGTTCGATCTAGTAATTCTTAATTAATTTGTTATTTCGAGAATTTCAGTCTACTTGTCTTTTATTAGATGTATAAAGAATGACTTTGATTTTGGGAACTGAAATCTACACTCCCAAAATTAAAATCCACACTCCCTTTCAATTTTTTAATATTATCTCCCATCTACTATCTTTTTACTTCCTGAAATATCCCTATGTCAGAAAATTGTTTTATTTTTCCCTTTCTTTTTTTTTCTTTCTTTCTCTTCCTTATCTAAAACCACGACAACAATTGCTCTCTCTTTCTCTATTCTCGTTCTCTCTTCTCCAGCAAAACCTTTTGTTTCCGAAGAGTACTGTTGGTAGAAGACGTTGAGGCCAACACAATCCAATCAAGAGTGCTACTGATAGAAGACGTTGAGGCAAACCCAAAGGAATTGATGCAAGGATTTGGCTGAATTGACCTGATCCTATATCAAATTCTACACCGATTTTTCATTCTATTCCTTGCCGTTTCAAGTTTTGAGTGTTGAACTTTGTGACCATGGGTCGACATGGCCGAATTCGCAGAAGGAAGACTTAAACCTTCATCTCCAACAAACGCAAGCATAAGGTACTTATCTTACCCTTGATTTAATCTAAAGGTTTAATTTTGACTAATTTTTGATAAACTAAATTCAATTTTCTATCAAAATTTATGGTTTATGTATCTTGGATTGCTATGGGCTTTGTTAAATTAGAGGTGGTTGTTATTATGACTCACATGTTTGGGAGTGAATTTTGCAAAAAGTAAATTCATTGATTTCATCACTTGAACATAATTTCCAACAATAGAAGAGATAGCAGAAACCTTCGTATGTTGAGTTGCAATGGAAGAAGAGCCCGGGCATGCTGAGTTGCAAAAGATTCCTATAAATTTGGTGCCCTCAGATGATATCGAAGAGTTACAATTTAATCATTCGTCTAGTATCATTGAAGACCTCATTGTCAATGGTATGTTTTTCGTCTTACATTTTTCTTCAATGTATTCTGTGTTATCACTTTCTTTTTACGTTTAGAGCTTTTAATTATTATTTTTTTTAAAAAAAAAAAGAAGAAGAAAAAAAGTAGTAACTTTGGTTGGACAGGGTTAGAGGGTAGTAAACTGATTGAAGAAAGTTAGAATAACCTCTTCTTAACGATAAGAAAGCGAGAATAACATTTGAACCTAATTAATTTTAACTAACAGTAGTTATTTAGTTAGTTCCCTAACTATAAATTTGGTGATTTATGATTTAGGAGATCAAACAATGATTGATGTTTCAAATGACTTCTTCTTATTGTCGACTAAATTTTTTGAAAATCGAGAAGACCTTATTGCTGCTGTTCATAAGATTGGGTTGGTGCAAGGGTATGTTTTGGTAATCAAAAGATCTAAAACCAATAGATATGTGGTTATTGGTTGTGATAGAGGTGGTTGTTATCGAACTGCAGTTGCACCTGAGAACAAGAAAAATAATTCATCTTCTTGTTTGATAAACTGTCCTTTTAAAATTTTGGGAAAAAGGACAGCTGAAGGGCTGTGGAGGGTAGTGATAGATAGTTTGTTACATAACCATGAGCCTTCCAGTGACATGACTGGACATCCCTATTGTCGTCGATTTACTGAAGAGGAAGCTTTACAAGTTAAACAAATGAGTAGGGCTGGCATAAAACCATGCCAAATTCTCTCTTCACTTCGACAAAATAATCCTGAGCTTCTAGCTGTTTCCAGAAATATATATAGCAAAACAGCTCAATTTAGGAGGGAAAGTCTAGATGGGCGTTCAGTTATTCAAGCATTATTAGATGAGCTTGCACATTTATATCTTTAAAAACCCGATGCATGCAACAATTTAAAGAAACACAACAATTTTAGTTCAGCTCAAGAAAACCGACTAACCCCGCTAGCCACAACCAAGCAAAGAGGAAAGAACTCTGATACTCATGAAAATAAGACCAGCCCCGCTGGTTAAGGGAATCGGACTAGACCCCGCTAGCCCAGCAATAATATAAGGAGTAGGGGAAGATGATAGTCATACGAATAAGCCACTCAGGCTCGGGTGATAGCCTCCCAGGCTAAAGTACTCCCATATACTCCCGTTATATACCCATACGCCACTATGTGTAGCGATTAGGATACTGGGCTTCAGCATTACTGTCACAAAGACAGTAACCAGCGCCACAAAGGCGGACGGGCTTCGGTGATCCCATCACCTCGCCACAAAGGCGGAAGATCAATGCTAGCAATGATAATAGTCACCCAAAGTATGGCAAAAGAAAATCCGAAAACCAAAAATCCATAAATACATAAGGCTTCCCCAACTCTCGCAAATGAATTTCCAACGACGTGTCCCACACGCCAAGAGTATCTCCATAATTCGAAACAAAACCAATTCCAAAATCATCATCGAGGCATCCCAATGCAAAAACTGAAAGTCGATAAATAAACAAAAAATAATTCCATCGAAATCCCATTTCGAAAATCTTTCAGAAATCTCAAATCGACGAATGAAAATAAATATGGATTTCCGGAAATCACCTCGGAAAAGAATTCATTGAAAATCACAATATCAGAATTTCAAATAATAATTATAATCAATTTCTGAAAAATCAATTCATATTCTCAAAAACAACTCATAAATCTAAATCCGAGCATAATAAGTTCATATCCGAAACTCATGAAAAATCAATGTCAAATTATAATCCAAGACAAAATATCATGCTCGAAATTAAAACGATAATTAAATAAATCAATAATTTCAAAATAATTGCATGCATCATTATTTAAAACAAAAGTCCACTCACAGTACTATTTAGGCGTTCACGCTTACGAGTTCCTTCGTCGAGCAATAGCTCGGTACGTCGCCCTGTACACAAATATATTCCGTGAATAATTATTCTAATTAAATACGATTCTTAAAATCGAATCCTCAAATAACATCTCTCTAATTCTTCTTGGATTCAACCCACATTCTACCACTAAAGCCAATTCCTTGATTTACATATTCCACAACGAAAACGAGGGAAATCGGACAGCCGGATTTCCCACAATTCAATCACAAAACTCCGAACTTCGGAAAATCACAAACACTTCCAATCTCCTCCAAAATTCACCAAACTTCACATACAAGCTCTACAACATTTATAGGATTTAATTGAGCTAAAACAGGAATTAAAAACCAACCCTACACGCCTCCACGCGCCATCCACAGTGGCAGCGCTTGGGGCCCACGCGCCGGTGGCTACCACCTCCGATGGCCACCAAGTTTTGGCAGCACCACCTACTCAACAGACCCAACAATTTTCATAACTACAACATGTTCCAATTTTACCTTTAAGTGATCGAATTTGGCCGGTGAAGAAAACCCAAAAATTCCAAGAACCCTAGGATCGGGTTTCGATCAGTTCTCCCTCTACACTTCAAATCGTGGCTCAAGGCTAGGGGCAAAATGATCCTTGGCAAAAACCGCACCCTCGACGGTGGTTTAGTGGCCAGAAACGGCCGGAATCGACCAAAATCGACGAAACCTTCGTTTTGCTACAGTAAACTTCGCGGCTCAATTCCGAGCTCCACCAGCCGAGCCACCACAAAACACCACCCCAGGCATGACAAGGAGGAGGAGGCGAACCTGCCGGTGCCCGGATTCCGTCGTGGGGTGGCCGGAAACGGAAGAATTCGTCGGTGGAAAAAAAAACGGCAGAAGGGGAAGGAAAGTCGGGGAAGAAGAGAGAGAAAATTCGGTAGATTTCCGAAAATGGAAATCTACCACAGTAACTCGGCTATTTATAGAAAGTTACCATAAACAGTAACTTTAATCTTTCACTTATAACTTTCACATACGAACTCCGATTTTTTCGTACCACATATGCACGCGCTCGGTTTAACGTCCTCTACAACTTTCACGAAGAAAGTTTTCTAAAATTTTGACCCGATCAAAAAGTCAACTTTTAGGGCCACTAAAGTTATCGAAAAAGAGTAAAAGTAAATCAAATTGTCGTTTACTGTCCAAATGACTAGTAAACCGGTGAATTAAGATACGGGATGTTACATTAACGATGGCAAGCGGGTCGGTGGCTGGCAACTCGGGTGCGGGCAGGTCGGTGGGTATCGTTGGCAGGCGGCGTGACAATGACACTGGTTTTTCTGCCGAGAGGAAGGAGGCCAGACTTCCCTGCTCATCACACACAGGCTCGATTCATTGGGCCATGGTTTTTCCTAGGCCTTATTACTATTGTTTTAGTTTGTCTATTTCTCAATAATTCTCTTTGTTTAGGGAACTCTATTTCCTATTTTTTTAGGGCAACTATGAGTTTTGACCTTTAGGCTTGCTTATTTACTATGTCTATTTCTCAATAATTCTCTTTGCATGGGTACCGTCAAATAATTGGACCTATGTATCGCTGTGGTTTACCACAAACTCTTTATCTACCAAAGATGGTAGAGGGAGGATATGTAATGGTCCATTCTGGCCTGAGTATTAATATATCAACATGATATTATTTAAAAAAAATAAAAAATAAAAAAATATTTTTTTTAAAAAATAAACCTCTTGTCTTCTAGAAAAGTGAAGTCTAAAGAGTAAAGACTCTTAAAAGACACTGGAGAACTTCTTGGCTCAATAGGAATTGCTCTGGAAAACCAAATGATGGTCGACTTCACAAAAACAGAACAATCGTGCAAAGGAAAAGAACACTAAAATTAATATCTTGTGCTAGAAATTTATAGGAAATGGTCTATTGAGGATATCTAAACCGAATAAAGATTGAGAGGAAAAAAATATCATACTTTATTCTATAAAAATCAAAAATTGGGTTCTATTGGAGATATGACATCTTCCTAAGCATCGAATCATGAAGTTTTCAAAATAAGAGAAATGTTCAAGTAAATCCCTATTTGTGTGTCTAGCTCAAACTCTAGGTTACTTGACCTAGTGGTAATAATGTTTAATTAGAAGAATCTAGAGATTCATATTCAATGTATGATTACCTTTCCTTGTATGATTCAGACTCTATGCATTGTAATCCTCTATATAAAGAGGCCCCTATTATCAATTAGAATACACAACAATGTTCTCTCAATTCCCATTTCTCTAAAATACGTTATCAGCACGAAGCCCTAATCCTGAAACCCTAATTTCGTAGTCCTCAAATTCCAGCATCCACCGCCGCACCCCTGTGCCTACCCTGCACGCATCTGCAGAGCTCCTGTCGACATCTCTCGACAAATCCTGCCCTAACCCGCGACACCCCGTCCCCGCGACCCTGAGACACCGCGACTCTGTGACCCTGCGACCGTGCGACCCCCGCAACTCTGCGACCTTGCGACCCCCCGCGACCTATGCGAAAAGTCTGCTTCCTTGCACTAGGAATGAAGCTCGTCTCCAATCCTACGACAAGGACCAAAAAGGTATGCAATTATAAGAGATATGTTTTACTAAAAGTTCCCGTTTTTTGAGTTTTTCCTTTTTTTCTCTTCTTTTTCTCGGGGACTTACAAACTCCCTTCTTCCCCCCCCCCCCTTCCTCATCATAGGGGAGACCTAATTAAGCTGAACTGTGACGGTTCGTGCTCACTCCAAGCTTGGAGCTTGTAGAGTCATCCAAACTTAGAGTTTGTTGAGAAGAAAACGATCGACCACATACATCGTTGTTTCGATCTAATCCAATATCTCTTAGAATCGGATTTTCTTGGAAGCGACTACGCTCAGAAATTTTATATGTTTTCGTGGTAGGTTTTTCCTCTCCGAAACTAACCATTTTTCTTGTTCTCTTTCAGGATGAGTAACCTGAACAAATTGGACTTTGATCCATTGGGAACAACTGGCTCTGGATATCACAGGTGGGTTAGTGATGTCCGCCAGCATCTCAAGGCTGATGGAATCCTGGATACGATTCTCGAGCCTAGCCAAGACATGCTAACTGTTGAGCAAGCTCAAGCTTTTGAAGCAAATAGAGCAGCCTTAGAGGCAAATAAGGCGAAGTCTTCATCCTAATGACTCGTCATATGGATGATTCGGTCCAGTACGAGTGTATGAATGAAGAAGACTCCAGAAGATTGTGAGTCTCACTCGAAGAAAGATTTGGCAACGTCCGTGACTCCCTGCTTCCTAACCTAGACGGAGATAGGCATGGCGCCAACGCCAAAGAGAGTGGCACTCTAGCGTTATAGGCCATGGCCCCAGCTAGGATGCGTGGGAGGCCCGTGGGTTCGAATGATACTTTGGCACATTCCAATCCTTTGATCATCAAGACTCAAAATCCGTCTCATGAGAATCTTCTAGATTATGGTTATCGTTGAGGGACGCCTCAACGTTAAAACTTATTCCTGAGAATATAAAGCTCTTTGAAAATTACACTAGTGTACATGAGACGTGGGATAGAAACTCCATCATAATTGATGATGTAGTTGCGCATGAGTTTGTTGACCCCGCGACCTTGACTCCGCGACCCAGCGGCCTTGCAACTTCGCGATTCCGCAACCCCGCAACTTTGCAATTCCGCGACCCCCGCGACTCCGCGACCACGCTGCAATCCTATAAGTCTGCTTGCTTGCACTAGGACTGAAGCTCGTCTCCAATCCTACGACAAGAACCAAATACGTTCTGCAACCCTAAGAGGTATGTTTTACTAAATGTTCCCGTTTTTTGAGTTTTTCCTCTTTTTCTCTTCTTTTTCTCGGGGACTTGCAAACTCCCTTCTTCTACCCCCCCCCTCTTCATCATAGGGGAGATCAAATTAAGCCGAACTGTGGGGGTTCGTGCTCACTCCAAGCTTGGAGCTTGTTGAGATCTCCAAACTTAGAGTTTGTAGAGAATTTATGATCGACCACTTACGTCATTGTTTCGATCTAATCCAATACCTCTTGGAATTGAATTTCTTGGAAGCAATTACGCTCAGAAATTTTATATGTTTTCGTGGTAGTCTTTTTACGCTCCGAAACTAACCATTTTTCTTATTCTCTTTCAGGATGAGTAACCTGAACAAATTGGATTTTGCTCTATTGGGAACAACTGGCTCTCAAGGCCGATGGAATCCTGGATACTATTCTCGAGCCTAGCCAGGAAGTGCTAACTGTTGAGCAAACTCAAGCTTTGGAAGCAAATAGAGCAGCCTTAGAGGTAAATAAGGCGAAAGCCATCATCCTAATGACTCGTCATATGGATGATTCGCTTCAGTACGAGTGTATGAATGAAGAAGACCCCAAAAGGCTGTGGGTCTCACTCAAAGAAAGATTTGGCAACGTCTGTGACTCACTGCTTCCTGACCTAGAAGTGAGATGGCATAGCCTCCGCTTCTGTGATTTCAAGTCAGTTCTTAACTAAAACTCGGAAGCACTTCACATTAAATCCTGAATGAAATTTTGTGGTAAAGAGATCACAGATGCGATGTTGATTGAGAAGACTCTCTCTACCTTCCCCATCTCTACATTGATGGTTGCTAAGAACTATCGAATCGATGTTACTGCAAGACGGATCACAAGATTTCATGAGCTTATTGGAGTTATTAATGTCGCTGAAAAGCATGACAACATCCTTGTGAAGAACTATAATTCGAGATTCATGGAAACAGAGCATATTCCGGAATCCAATTATAGTCACGCCCCTAAGAGAGGGCGCCAAGAGCAAAACCCTAATCTTAGGGATACTTCTGGACGTTCTAGTCCATATCATCACTCTACTTGGGAAGGTAATAACCAAAATAGGCGAACACGGAACCGAAGAGGTCAACATGGAAAGAGAGAGGGAGGCAACGCCTCTGGCCATGTTGGTGGCGCCACCAACACTAAGAGCCATCTAAATGACCCTTTCAAAGCGCCTCAATCAATGGAGTCTGAGCAAAGAGATGTATGTTCTCGATGTGGAGTATCCGGTCATTGGGCACACATTTGTAGAGCTCGTGAACAAATTATCACCACCTACAAAGCATATTGTGAAGCAAGAGAAGCTCACTATGTGGAACAAGAAGATCAAGAAGATGACCTAGAGTGAAGGGTTGAAGAATACAAATCTGGCTAGGATCAATAGATCGCCAATTCTGTTTAAGTCTTTATTTTCCAAGAGATGTAATAGGTAATTGCCATATATTTTTGTAGTAAATGACAATGGTTTACTCTTTCTTCAAAGAAGGCTCACCCAAAGTAAGTGTGATGTCTAGAAAGGTTATGAGATTAGTGGTACTTAAGCGAGCCTTGCTTCACCGACATCTCTCTACTCACCTGATCATATTTATTTTGGAATTACCGAAAGAAGTTAGACGACTACTATTGTTTTGCATTAACTAGCATTTTTGGATTAGATTTTATTTGGTCAAAGAGTCAAAGAGACAATGATGTAACTCCGTTGGATTATGAATAAAACTTCAAGTTCTTTTCATGACTCCATTTTTATTCTGAGCATATTTCTTTGTGACTACGATGGCTAGGCCATCAGTATTAATTCAAGAACATGGAATAGCCCACGTTCCTCTTGCCAAATGGCACCTTAATTACTGTCACAGAAACTCTCTACACTCCTAGGGAAAATTGCACTTATGAATAGCCAACGGATTCCATGCGAAAACGCATGTAGAGAACGGAAATGATTTCCTTTGCAATGCCTCTAACGATTGCGAACAAAGGCGCATCTTAGAGAAGTTTATGTGTCTCTCTAGTGGACTCTATGTCACTATTCGAGCTATTAAATCCAATAAAGTTATGAGAGAATATCTCTTGGATTTAGACACATATTGACTTTGTCAAGATAGGATAGGTCATCTTGGTCATGATATGATGATCCGTCTACTAACGACTTCACATGGACATCCTTTCTTTCGAGCGAAATGAAGCATGAATCAAAAGTTGATTCTTGGACTAAGTGTGACCGCCGACGCTGCCTCTGGCTCCACCGCCGTTCACCAGCAGCCTAGGGCTGGCACAGTCCCTATCCATGACGCCATGGATAGCGTACATTATGGTGATGACGCCCCAGGTGATGTTGTAATCACCAACTTTGCTTCAAATAGCGTTTCAGACGCTTAACCCCAACCAAAATCCTCTTTGGTTAATTCTAAGGCATCTCGCTCGTTTTAAAAAGCTCGTTCCTTAGGGAAGTTAGAACTGAGACCGTCCTATGCAAAGGATATGAAAATACTCATTCTGTTCTTACATAGAATCCGTGGGGATTCTGTCGACTAGTTCAACCAACTTGCGGACGTATAGATATCTCATGATGTTGGTTGATACGCAAACACGCTGGTCACGTGTTGTGCCATTATCCACCTATAAATGTTGCTTATGCTACACTCCTAGCACATATCATATGACAATGGGATCACTCCCCGGATCATCCTATTCAGTCAATTGGATTTGACTATGCTAGAGAGTTTACATTGAAGACTTTCAAGGGATATTGCAATGGGACTGATGTTGGACATCATATTCCCATGTACACACCCAAATGGTCTCGCAGAAATGACTACGATAGTAGTCGGGACATTGGTAATGCACACTAATCTCCTTATATCCGCTTGGGGTGATGCAATATCGCATGCAGCTATGCTAATTCGTCTACGACCCACCGCCACTCAATCTACCTCTGCATTATAGCTAGTGACTGGGTACAAGTATCGTACTTACCCATATTTGAGTGAGCCATTTATATGCCAATTGCGCCGCCACAGTGCACTATGATAGGTCCTTATAGACGAATGGGCAACTACATTGGATTTAAGATTCCAACAGTCGTCCTCCACTTAATGCCCTTGCTAGGCGATCTCCTTACCGCTAGATTTGGGGATGTCACTTTGATGAGACAGTCTTCCCGTCGTTAGGGAAGATAAGAACACGGATGTTCAGCAGGAACAACAGGAATTGTCGTGGCCTGTCCCCACTATATCTCATCTCGATCCCTACTAAAGTGACGAGATCACACAACTGCTGCAAATATGCCTACAAGGAAGGACGTCCCTACGAGAGGACGTAGCGCCACCCTACACGGAGGTAGGCATGGCGCCAACGTCAAAGAGAGTGGAACTCTGGCGTTATAGGCCATGGTCCCAGCTAGCATGCGTGAGAGGCCTGTGGGTTCAAAGGATACTTTGGCACATCCCAATCCTTTGATCATCAAGACTCAAAATCCGTCTCATGAGAATCTTCCGGATTATGGTTATCGTTGGGGGACGCCTCAATGTCAGAACCTATTCCTGAGAATATAGAGCTCTATGAAAATTACACTAGTGTACATGAGACGTGGGATAGAAACTCCATCATAATTAATGATGTAGTTGCGCATTTCATTGCACATGAGTTTGTTGAGTCTGATGATATCGAACCACGCTCCGTTGATGAATGAATGTCCACGTAGAGAAATCTGGCCTAAATGGAAAGATGCGATCCAGGTTAAGTTGGATTCTCTAACGAAGAGGAAGGTTTTTGAGCCAGTGATGCCAACACCTCCTGACATAAAACCGATTGACTAATGGGTCTTCGTTAGAAAGCGTGATGAGAAAAAGATATGACAATCTCGCCTTATGGCGCAAGGCTTCTCACAAAATGCCCTGGAATCGACTATGATAAGACATATTCTCTCATAATGGATGTCATTGCACTCCACTACTTTGTCAGTTTGGTAGTTTCCGAATAACTGAACATGCAGCTTACGAATGTGGTCACTACGTATCTCTATGGGGATCTAGATACATAATATACATGAAGGTTCATGGTGACCTTCATTTATCCAAGTCAAGTGGCTCTAGATCACGGAGCGCGTTTACAATAAGGTTGAAACGCTCACTAAAGTGACTACTTGATTGGGAAGGGATATGCCCACGCCTTTCCATAACAAGTTTCGGATTCTATCACGGTTCATGTTGGACATGATCTTTATTAGAAGCCCTTAAAGAGTTAAGGGAAACTGCTGAACACATGAAATCCGAGTTTGAGATGAAGGATTTTGGGAGAACACGATTATAACTCGGTTTGGAACTTGAGCATCGTGTTGATAGATGCCTAGGCGTTTTGACAGGGTCAAAGCCTCCAAGCACCCCCATGATTGTCCGTAATCTTGATCCTGAAAATGATCCTCTTCGTTCAAAGGATGATGACGAAGATGTGCTAGAGGCAGAAGTGCCTTACTTTAGTACAATAGGCGCATTACTGTACTTACCCCAATGCACAAGACCGGACATCTCATATGTTGAGAACTTGTTAGCTAAGGTATAGCTTTGCACCAACGCGACGCCATTGGATTGGTGTAAAAGATATCTTTCGATACTTGAGATGTACGATCGATATGGGCATGTTCTATCCTTACAGAGAGATGATGGATTTGGACCCATCACATACTAGGAACGCCGCCAACACTGGACCGCGTCCTCTATCCCCATCCCAAAACAACATGTATTTTGGAAGGTTTTGCTGATATTGGGTATCTCTCTAACCCACACAAAGGTCATTCCTAAATTGGTTAAGTGTTCACCATGGGTAAGACCGCGATATCTTGGAAGTCTACAGAATAGACCCTAATCGCTATATCTTCGAACAATGCAGAGATTATTGCTCTTCACGAAATGGTTCGTGAATGTATATGGATTGGATCCATAGTTACGCATGTTCGAACAATTGTGGTTTGAAGTCAACCACAGATGAGCCTACGAGCGTATAGGATAATGCTGCTTGTTTTGAACAAATGAAGCAAGGCTACATCAAAAGCGACAACACCAAGGATAATCAGCAACAACAGACTCTCCTCAAGATCAAAGTAAACTAGGTTCAATCTGAGGACATTGTGGCAGGCTTGCTCACTAAGTCATTGCCTAAATTCCACTTTCGAGAAACATGTTGGTAGCATCGTTTGCGGAAGTTATCCGAACTTCCATGACCGTAGTCATCAGGGGGAGATGCAGACATCAGGGGGAGATGTCTACATGTATGATCTCGAAACGTGAAGGGTGTGTTGTGCTCTTTTTCCCCTTCGACTGAGGTTATTTTTGTCCCACAGGGTTTTTGTTACTCGGCAAGGTTTTTAGCGAGGCAACGAGAGAAGCACCGTGTTTGGGCGACACAAGGGGGAGTGTTCAAGTAAATCCCTATTTGTGTGTCGGGCCCAAACTCTAGGTTACTTTACCTAGTGGTAATAGGGTTTAATTAGAAGAATCTAGAGATTCCTATTCAATGTATGATTACCTTTCCTTGTATGATTCAGACTCTATGCATTGTAATCCTCTATATAAAGAGACCCCTATTATCAATGAGAATACACAACAATTTTCTCTCAATTCCCATTTCTCTAAAACAAGAAATTTTTTTTTATAAAATGAGATTTTTGGCTCAAAGACATGTTATAATAATGAGGCATTATGATACAAATTGGATCAAAAACAAGGTAGGGCGAAAACTTAGTTTTTTTGTAGAAATTGATCTCAGCTTGATATTTAAGAACCACACTAACTGAATGATCGATCCTGGGTAAACATTAATATTTTTTTCTATGAAAATCACTAGAATAATGATATGTAGGGGTTGTTAACGCATTCTACAGTACCCGCGCATGAAATCTAAAAGCAAAAATAAGAAAAATGAGATTTTTAATAAAAATATATGTATGATATGGTAAGACATTTTAACACAATCCAGTCAAATCCTGATGTCGTACAAAACATTTTGTTAAAACATGAGGTTCTTAAGACTTTTAGAAGACGTTTGGAAGATTCATGGGCTAGAGTTTTGATTAGGACTCGCATTGGGCTGTTGGAAGATGAATGAATTTTTTTATTTTTTATTTTTGCATAAAGATGTTCAATCGCGGGAAGCAAAACCATGAGTAAAAAATTAATTGTCATGGGAATAGTTCCCTTTATGACATATTGCTCGCCTCACGCATGAAGTGTCAATTATCAAGAAAAGGTGATTTATGCCCAAAAGATGTGCTTTTTTTTTTTTTTGAGCAAAAGATTTCATTAATCAAATAACGGATTACATCAAGGAGTATATAGTGGCCTCATT
Organism: Rosa rugosa; assembly: GCF_958449725.1. Classification (NCBI taxonomy): domain Eukaryota; kingdom Viridiplantae; phylum Streptophyta; class Magnoliopsida; order Rosales; family Rosaceae; genus Rosa; species Rosa rugosa. Next base: position 52,971,824 of record NC_084820.1, on the reverse strand, counting down.
AAACCCACCACAAACCGGTTGCGAAGAGTACCACACTCCAACTAATTCTCAAGTCACTATGCCAAAAAATGCTTCATACCATACCCCTCAGACGACAGAAGACATTTTTTCTGTTGTCTGATTTTTTTCAACGTCTTCAGACAATAGTTTTAACTATTTCTGTTGTCTGAATGGTATGAAAATCAATACTAGTTCAACTTTTTCAAGTTCGTTGTAACTTAGAAAATTCAGACAACAGCTCAAACTAAATTCTGTTGTCTGAGTAAATGGAGAAATTATTTCTCCTTGTCTGGAAAAAAAAAATTTTGGCTGAACTAAAACTTAAGTGAGCTAGACCCCGAGTTTTCTAAACACTTGGTTAAAAAAACAGAAGCCTTCTTTCCTTCTCCTCGAGCTAGACCCCAATTAAGCAATTGCAGCTCCCATTCTGGTTCTTCTCCCCCGATCAGCAACATTCTTTCCCTTTCCCAATTATGGTTCTTCTCTCCCCGGTCTAGGTTTTTTACACAGAAGAGTCTCATCGATCAACCTCTCCCCGATCTAGGTCAAGAAGACACTGTTGGTGGAGTTCTTTGATCTGATTTTACAAAGTATATTGTTGTTGCATGGTAAGTCTCAATCTTCGTGTTAGGATTTCAACCTTGATTTGTGTTGGGTTTTAGGTTTTCCTTGGGATATCGATTTGAGGTTTCCTTTGAAATTAGATTTGTGATATCAATTTAGAGATGTGGTGGTTGAAATAGACTTGGGTGTTATTCTGGTTTTATGGATTTGGGGATGGTTTAGGGTTCATTTCGATTTGGGTGTTTATCTTTTGGTTCTGGGTTTATATCTTTCGACCGAATTAAATGTTTGTTTAGTATATATATGATTGTTAATTGGGTTATGTAGGATTTTTGGTCAAGGAGAGGAGTGAAGGAGAAATGGGTTCTGCACTCAGATGAGTTTTTAGCCTCTCCAAAGTCGGAAACGTTAAAGATCTTGCAAGATTAGGTTGTGGTCAATTTTTATAAAGGTATATATGAATTAATCATAATTTGAATGGCTGGTTGTGCTTCTATTATAAGTGGAATCCCAATAAACCTGGTTTACCATTAATTATGGTACTGGACACATGCTCTAAGTGTTTGTATATATATCTCCACTAGTGGAATTAACAAATTGGGTATCAAGTTTCAGAATTATGCTAAAAAAAATGGTCATGGTTGAAGGTCTATGGTTTTAAATTTCTGGTTTGGCTCTCTTTTCTTGCTGTTGGTCCAAAAGCTATAAGCAAAATGTAGCTAATGTTACTCATCTTGAAGTTTGTCCAGATTAGTATTTGTTAAAGTCTGAACTCACTTTTTCTCCACATCTTTTCTTCTTTTGTTGCCATGACAAATAAAGTTTATGAACCAAACCAACAAAACAAAATAGTATAACCATCAAAACAAAGTTTATCTTTTTTTTTTTCTTCCTCTTTTTTCTTTAGGAGATGTGGTTTTGTTAGTACTATAACTTGAAGATTATAGCATGACCTTTTATCTTTCTTGGTGAGACTTGAGTGTTTTTCATTTATGTCAGATTATGATTTTTAAGTTTTAATATTGACAGAGTGCAAACTAATTTTATTTGAACACCATGAACAATGGATTTGATTCAAATTCATGAAGCAGGCATATTGTAAAAGTACATAGATGAACTGCCTTTCAAGTTATTTCATGAAATACACTTTCATCAGTTATTGTTGAGCTTCATTTCATTTGGTTTGCACTTAAATCATTTTGCAGACTTGCATGCTTCAGCATTCTGTTTTCTGATAAAAAAAACACTTTCAGAATTCTGTTTTCTGTAATGTTGTTTATTTGGTTTTGATTCTTCTTTTATTGTCATGTTAGATAGGTAAGAGATGATCAGTCTTCAGTAGTAGTCAAATTGTATTACCTGCAATTTGGAAGTGAAAGACTTGGTGTTTGGTAAGCAGTTTTAGGTTTAACTCTACAACTGAATTTTGGTTTGTATTTTTGAGACTTAACTATTAATATATGTATATATATTACATGATTTCGCAGGATATAGGGGCAGAAGTTCTTGCTTCATGTGGGTCTTATTTTAAGGTGCTTTTGATACTTGTTTAATATATGCATATATCTACTTTTACGTTACTATGCACTAGACTGGAGTCTTTTAATCATGGTCGAAGGTCTATGTTTAAAATTTCTAGTTGGCTCTCCCTTTCATATGCATATCCAAGTAGAAATATATCTTTCCCTTAAGCTATTCTGTTACATCCATCATTTTTTGTCCTGTTCTATTTGTGCAATCTGAACTTGTTGTATACTACATACTGCTGATCATGTTTTTTTTTTTTTTTTTTGCTGTTGGTGCTATGTAGTGAAAGCATGGAGTGGCTCATTAGGCAAGCATTGGAAGCGGATGATTGGCTTAGCTCTGACTTAAAGAAATTGAGGTAAGCATTTATAATCATCACATAGTTCGTTCTTCATTTTATTTTTGTAAACTTTTGGTTCTAGAAGCACATGAATTATTGGAATTTTATAGTTCTGGTTTAGCATGTTTATTTTGTGTTATAGAATTGAATGTTTTTCATGGAGTGAACTATTTTCTACTAGAGTTAGGCTCACGAGTTATTGGAATTTTCTATTATATTGATGCTCATGTTTGTCATGGAGTAGCTACATTCGAATGTTAAATTAACTCTGCTTTATGTTTATGAATTAATGTTGCTTCTATGTATCTGTGTGTGTGTGTATATGTGTGGTGAAGTTGTTTAATAGTGATATGTACGTTTTTAAGCTTTCTGATCCTAGGTGATAATATAGGTCCTAATTGTATAATGTGTTTATATATAAGATGGATAAATCATGGATGCATGCTGATAGAAGATCATTGAAGTTTAAGATAGGACTTGAAGACTTTCTTAAGTTCGCTTTGGCAAATGCAAGCGACATATCAAAAATATGCTGTCCTTGTTTGAAGTGTTGTAACAATGATGAATTTTCTATTGGAGTGATCAAGGACCATATATACTTTAATGGTATTGATGTTAGATATAAGCAATGGAAATGGCATGGAGAACCTTCTGCCATGAATGCGGATATATTAGGTGAATCATAAACAGTAGATATGGGTGCTAATTTTGGGATAGGGGATGAAGATGATGAGATTTCGAGTGACTCGAATGAGTTTCTTAAGTTTGTAGCTGATGGAGAGAAGCCTTTGTATCCGGGTTGTACTAAGACTACAAAGTTAAACGGTTTGATACAAACCTTCAATTTGAAGGCAAAACACGGAATGACAGACTCTTGTTATTCTGACATGCTAATAATGATTGGCATGTTGCTGCCTGAAGGGAATGAGGTAACATTGGGCATGAAAACACTTTCTACATTGGGCATGGCGTATGAAAGGATTCATGCTTGTCCAAATGACTACATCCTTTATAGAGGCCAGCATGCAGAAGCAATAAGTTGTCCAACCTATGGTGAATCACGTTGGAAACTGGGCAGAGACAATACTAATAAGGAAGGGGTGCCTGGGAAGGTCTTGTGGTACTTCCCACCAATCCCGAGATTCAAACGGATGTTCCAATCGACCAAGACAGCTAAGGATTTGACTTGGCATGCCAATGATAGGAAAACAGATGGAATGATGAGGCATCCAGCAGATTCCCCGACTTGGAAGTTAGTTGATACAAAGTGGCCAGAATTTGGTAGTGAGCCGAGGAACCTTAGGCTAGCCCTTTCCTCAGATGGGTTTAATCCCCACAGTTTATTAAGTAGCCGGTACTCTTGCTGGCCTGTTATTCTTGTTACATATAACCTTCCTCCTTGGCTATGCATGATGAGGAAGCACATGATGTTAACATTGTTAATATCTGGACCCAAACAGCCGGGAAATGATATTGACGTTTATTTGCAGCCTTTGATAGATGATTTTGAAACTACTGTGGGATGGGGTTGAAGTGTATGATGCCCTTAGAGGAGAGTCCTTCAAACTGAAGGCAGTCCTATTTTGGACTATCAACGACTTTCCCCCATATGGGAACCTCTCGGGCAGCATTACCAAAGGATACAATGCTTGTTCAGTTTGTGTTGATGAAACCCGACCATACAGGTTGAAGCATAGTAACAAAATGGCATTCATGAGACATCGCAGATTTTTGCCAAGACATCATCCATATCGAAGGCAGGCTGTAGCTTTTGACAATACCATAGAGGAAGATGTCACTCCTTCACCATTAAGTGGAGAGAAGATGTTGTCAAGAGCTGAAGGTCTGAACATACCATTTGGGAAAAAAAAACCTTCTACCCATTATAAGGGTGTTGAAGCGAAAAACAGACCTTGCTGGAAAAAAAATCAGTTTTCTTTGAACTTGATTATTGGAAACATCGTCCAGTGAGACACATTCTCGATATGATGCACATTGAGAAGAATTGTTGCGATGCTATTCTTGGTACCCTATTGAACATTCCCGGGAAGACCAAGGATGGAGCTGCTTCTCGTTTGGACATGGTTGATATGGGCATCAGAACTGATTTGAAGCCTACACCTGGTCCGAAAAGGGCCAAGTTTCCTTTGGCGAGTTGGAACTTGCTGCTAGATGAGAAGAAAATATTATGCTCTTCCTTTTTCAACATGACGGTTCCTGTGCGCTTCTGCTCAAACATAAGGAATCTGGTTTCAATGGAAGATTTGAGACTCGTTGGTCTTAAATCACATGATTGTCACACGATTATGCAGATTCTTCTCCCTGTGGCATTACGATCATTTTCAGAAAAGCCGGTTAGGTATGCTATCATTCGGTTCTGCCTATTCTTCAAGGCAATTTGCAGTAAGGTGATAGATGTTTCAAAACTTCAACAGATGCAAGCTGACCTTATTGATACAGTTTGCTTGCTTGAAAAGTTCTTTCCACCTTCGTTTTTCGATGTAATGATTCATTTAACAATCCATCTTGTTAGAGAAGTAGAGTTATGTGATCCGATGTTTCTTCGATGGATGTACCCGTTTGAGAGGTACATGAAAGTGTTCAAAGGGTATGTGAGAAGTCGCCATTTTCCTGAGGGGTGTATTGCTGAGAATTACATTATTGAAGAAGCTATAGAGTTTTGCTCAGAACGTATGCTTCGTGAAGATGATACCACTATGGGAATTCCATCAAGAAGCTTATCTGGACTGTATAATGGATCCAAGCCTTTATCAGATGCAACCATGGTGACTGTTTCTGCAAAGGAGTTACGACTTGCACACTTGTGTGTATTGCGGAACACTGAAGATGCCATGCCATACTTCAAGTACGTATTACTTTATGCAATACTACTGTTTTTCCTTTGTAATATCAATACCTGTAATATATATTCATTTGAGATATATTGTTGATCAGTTTTCTTTTCCTTTTACTTAGGGAGCATATGGAATTGTTGGAGTTAACTTTCCCTAAGTTCAAGAAAAACGAGAGGTGGCTGAGGGAAAAACAGAATGCGACATTTGGAGATTGGTTAAAGGAAATGGTAAGTTCATATGGGTTATGCTTATTCATATGTTGATTTTGAATGTTCTGAGTTTAATTATTTGATGAGTGCACTTTATTAATGTATAATTCAATTAGCAGGTTGCAAATGCGATGCGTGTTCCCGACAATGATGTTTCAGAAACAATGAGGTTGATGGCTGGCGGCCCAAGGCGTGAAGTGCCAACCTTTAGTGGCCGGATACCATGTCAGTGGAGTTGATTTCAACACCAAAGCCCGGGACAATGTCAAATCAGTTCAGAACAGTGGTGTTTTTTTACTTGCCGATGCAATGCAAGTTGCAAGTGCAAAGGATCGAAAGCCAAGAACTGATGATATGGACTTCTACGGTGTAATTAAAACAATATGGGAGGTTGAGTATTACAAATTTAGGGTACCATTGTTTAAATGCGATTGGGTAGAGAGTTCTAGGGGCGTCAAAGTAGACGATCTTGGGTTTACTTTGGTGAAACTGAATAGGATAGAGCATTTAAATGATTCGTTTGTCTTAGCTACGATGTGAAACAAGTTTTTTATATTGAAGACCCCCTCAATGCTGAATGGTCAGTAGTGGTGAGGTGCCCGGATAAAGACTACGAAAGGGCTAATGATGAGTGCGAAGACCCTGAAGTGGAACAGCTAGCATTTATTCCGACAATGCCATCAGTTGAAACCTTTGATGATGTAGTTGATCATCAACCTAGCATTCATATGCGAGATGGTGATGAAGGAATATGGGTTGACAATTAAAGTTTGCCCCGTGACTGATGGGAGTAGCATGGTGTTTAGGATTTTGATGCTTATGTATGCATATTAGTATAGGCTGCATTTCCATTTGTAGCTTTTAGCTGTTGTACTTTAATATGTTAGTTGATGGAATATATGCTGATTCAAGTTGTTACTTGATTACCTAAGTGTTTGATTTTCACTAATATGTCATTTTAATTGTAAGTGATGCATCCTATATATGTCATGTTGCCTATCATGTGGCTAACAGATTATGTGTTTGTGTGTTTTAGATCATGGCGCCATCTAATAGAGCAGCAGCCGCTAAAGCGATAGCTTTGAGGATGAAAGCTGTGCAAATGAAAAGAACTAGGTCTAAGGATGCAGGGCCGTCAACCACACCTAAAGCTTTGTCTCCAAAGAAGAGGGTTATGTCTGCTAAGAAGAAGGAGGTGTCCCCGAAGAAGAAGTTTGTCGAAACTAAGAAGAAGACTAGATCCCCGAAGAAGAAGACAAAGGCTGTATCAAATATATCTGTATCAAAGACCAAGTCTAGAAATAGTTCTAAGTCTAATAAGACAAAGGATGGTGATGATGAGGAAGATCCCGATGCAACTGGTGGTTTGAAGCTGCTAAGGCAAGGGATGGTGACAATGAATCACATTACAAGGCGACTCATCAGAGGGAGAAAGATAACTATACAGATTAATGATAAGGAGGAACCTTATGGTAAGGCAGCAAAAGAAATGCAGTCTTACATTGGGATCTTAGCACGTACAAAGATCCCGATTGTCACTGGTGATTGGAGAGAGGTAGACCCTGATGAAAAACAGAAAATCTGGGAATCTATTCAGGTATTTAAACTAAATCTTACAACATATTGCAATCCTTATCGCTTTCAGTCACACTTGTTTCCGATGTAAACTAATCTTCTTTTTCTTACACGTAGGATGCATATGTGATCCCTAAAGAATGTAAGAAGCTGGTGATTACCTCTGCTGCAAATAAATGAAGGGAATTCAAGAGCAAATTGACCAACAAGTACATTATCCCTTATATGGATACCTCTGAATTGCTTGAAAATCCACCGGATGATTATCGATGTGTTAAGAAGGCTGATTGGGATATCTTTGTCGCTGACAGGATTTCAGAAAAATTTCAGGTTTGTTAGCTGTTGGAAACTTAGTTCATATGTTGGTTTCATTTTATCGGTGGTTTGTATAAGTTCAATGCAATGTAGTGATAGGAGCATTTTAATGTGGTATTTTAATAGTTAATTCCTCATATTTTGCTTAGTTAATTTCTTAACGAATCGTTTTTTAACTCAATTTCTATTTTTTAGGTACATTGGAGTAGATGATGATGAAATAAGTGTTAGGTCCATAAAATGATGGAGAAAAATGGAAATGCACTAAAAATGTCAACTTTACACATTTTCCTACTCCGGCTAGGAGAAACCAAGCCAAGCAAGGAAGAAGGAGCGACCACCTGACCAAATGAACTTCAAATGAGCTAAAACCTACCAGATCCATTATAGACGTCCTAAGAAACATTTCTTATGAAGAGTTCAAGAGCCAAATAGAAGTGGAAGGCCTTCAAACAGTCAGCCCAATTTTTTGCAGAAGCAAAATTGGAAAACTGGACCTGTAAGGAGTCCAGCAGTGATTCCGGCCCATAGGAATGAAAAAAAGTTCTGAAAATTTGACAGAATGATCTACACTCATGGTGGATCATTTCATATGAAGAAGTCACGGGCAAAATCTGAAGTCTTGGTGGAGAATTAATTGAAGGAAAAATGAGCAAAAAGTGACTCAAACCTAACAAATTCCATTAAGTGTTTAAGTATTCAAACCTAACAAATTTCATTAGTGTTTAAATATTCAAACCTAACAAATTCTATTAATGTTTAAATGCTCAAACCTAACCCATCATCATTTGTTTAAGGCCAAATAGTTTTGCTTGGTAGCCTATAAATAGAGGCTACAACAAAGAAGAAAAACACATTCCTTCATCCATTTCATCTTCTTTGTCTCTCCATTTCCTCTCCATTTTTCTCTAGTTCTTAGTTTCATTTCTTTTCATTCTCTAGCCTTCTAGTTCTGCATTTTCAAGTAAAGAGGAGAAGAATAAGGAGCCGCGAAGATCATATCCTCCATCGTCCACCTTGAAGGCTTGCTTCCAAGATTCAAGATTCCAACGTTTCAAGCTCTCCATCTCCATCTCCAACTCACGGTGTAATTCTATATTTTTCCTTGTAACTTCTTTTGGTTTTCTTTTTTTGGATTTGTAGAACTATAAATTTTAGTTAACAAATAATGTTAAGGGCAAAGATTAAAGCCGTCTCTATGTTTGGATAAAAGTTGTGATTTCTTTGTGTTGATTTTTATGTTGCTTATGTGAGATTGATTAATTGATTTTGGATTATAGAAAACTTTTATATGTATGTGTTCTTTGGCGGCCAACTTAGGATATATGCATGTAATTGAAGCTAGATTTAAGTAGTAAAGGCTTTGGACAAAAGTCGAAATCAATTAAGGAGGATTGCAAATAAGTGAACTTATTCATAACTAGGTTGTGCACTTTGGTTGACATCCTTTCTTTGTTCTTCATGCATTGAATGTGTTCTTGATTAGCTAGCTTTCTAGACTACGATTGCATGTTCAATAGGATTGATTTAGGTGCTTTCACTTAGATTAATTATTCAAGGAAAGTAAAATATGGGAAATCATTTGCTTACTAACGTTTCACATGGTCAACTTATTTCTCATGACATAGATAATCAACTATAGGAATTGTAATTGGATTTCATTCATATGATTGTGGTTTTGATCTTTGTTCCTTGCATTCCACCCTTGTATATGTGTTTTTACATTTTCTTTATTTTATTTATTTTAATTTTTTTATTTTAAAAATCCTAATCCCCCCTTTTTACATTAACTTGTATATATTTCTATTCTTTGTTTTATTTTTGTACATAATACTTTTTACTTTATTATTTAATTCTTTATTTGTTTTTGCAATTACAGGTGTACCCTCAATCCCCGGCTAGAACGATCCCTACTTATTCTATACTAACAACTACATTTTGGAGGGTTAAATTGCGCGCTTGGTTTTAGCGTATCATGTAGTGCCTAAATATTCTTTGGTTTGTAGGAACTGCGTGATGCACAAATAGAAAAATGAAAGGAAAATCGGTACCCTCATCGTATGGCACGTAAAGGATATGCTAACTTAGAAGCCGAACTGGCACTATGCCAAAAACTGCATCACACTACACTTTTTAGACAACGAAAAAAAAATTTCTGTTGTGTGATCATTGAAACTGCTTCACACAACAGGTTTAATGAGATTGCCGTTGTATAAGGAGGTCGTACATCAATTTTTTTGGGTCCAAGATTATTGTACAACAGTTTTAAGGATTTGTCTGTTGTCTGAATGTAAAAAAAAATTCCGCCTCACCTTGCTCAAATTTGGGTCGAAATTTTGACTCACCTTGTACAACAGTATTGTTGTATATGTTGTATGAGAGTAAGTTGCAAAATAACATACAACGCATTTTTTTGTTTCTGTTGTGCAAGTTTGGAAGAAAATCACATGTACCCCAAAATGTGAGTGAGTAGCCCCAAAAAGGCCAATATTTGAGTGAAATGCTGGTACACGATTTAAGCTCCTACAACGGAATGGCTTATTTGTGTTGTCTGAATGAGAAATGTATGTCCCTAACGTCAAAACTGCTACTTTGATTGCATATAGGCAGGAATTTTCCCTCCTTGCTCCCTTAACTCAAATTTAACATGTACATGATCAGACAACTTAACTTCATACATGCGTTGTGTGAAAAAGTTATAAAAAAAAAAAATGCCCGCCTTTAGTTAGGGCCTTAGTGACTTTGTCTCGCCACTCGGCTTGCACAAAGTAACTCTGCCTTCAGGCCCCTCTTCTTGTTCGTGTCTATCTCTTAGAAGCCAACCATTTCCTCTCTCATCTCTCCTCACCTGCAAACCAAAAAGGAAGAAACCCAAAGTTTTGATTCTAAGCAACATCACCACGAAGGTAACTCCCTCTTCTCATTCGCTAGATTTGGTATCTTTGCCGCATTCTACCATGTTTTAATTTCCTGATTTTTATTTTAGGGTTCTTTTTGTTTTCCAGATTGGGAAGAGACACTCTTCATTCCTCTCTTTAATTGAACTACTTTTGGTGAGGAAAAGTTAGTTTCCCTTTGTTGATTTTTGATCTTTCATAGTAATTTCTCTTTCAGCTTGGGGTTTCGTGTGTGGTTCCCGAATGGGGTTTCGATTAGAGTTCCAAAAGGTGGAACGATTCAGATGATCGTCGTCGTCCACCTCCAGCAGCTCTCACTACCTCTCCATGTGCCTCCTCCGAGGCACCGTCGTTCTCCAGGTCCTCTACGGTCACATCCACTTCCCCAACTCCAACGACATCGTTTTCGGTAAGGTCCTCTCTCTCTCACTCTCACACGCGCGCACCCTCCCCTTTCTCTCTCTCTCTGCACTCTAGGTCAATTTCTTCTCGTTTTAGATCTGATTTTGGTGGAATTAGAAACAAAGATGATCTTTTGATTGTTGTTAAGGGGAAATTCTACAATGTGTTAACGTATGACATGCATACAATTGCCTTAAAAGTAGTAAAATGAGTCCTCAAAATAGTAATATTAGTCCTCAAAGTGGTAACATGAGTCCTTAAAGTGGTAAATTTTCTTAGTTACCACATGAGTCCTCAAAATAGTAATATTAGTCCTCAAAGTGGTAACATGAGTCCTTGAAGTGATAATAAATTTTCTTAGTTTACCATATGAGTCCTCAAAATAGTAATATTAGTCCTCAAAGTGGTAACATGAGTCCTTAAAGTGGTAAAAATAGTTGATGTATGAGAAATGTTAACATACCATAGCTTTACCCGTTGTTAAGTGCATGTCTAAATGTGTGCTTATGGACAAGTATATATATGAGTTTAATTGTTAAGTTGAGATTGAAGTAGTGACGAGTAATAAGATGAATGGGAATTAATGCTTTATGAATTAGTAATGAATCACGTTGCTGACATTAAAAGGATGAATGACTTTGCGAGTGATATCCTCATTTTTTCTGTCAAACCTCAAGTTGGTATGTAAACAAACGTTTCTTGATTCTGGGTTTTTGTTTTTGTTTAGTGAAAATTAATTAAAATGGTTGATGCAGTTAAAGATGTAGTCTTGCAACCGAGGCCATTGCTTTCCACAAAGAAGCTGCTTGTTTCCATTGCAGCTGGAGTCAAACTGAAAGATCTCCAGGTCTCTCTCACTTTCACCATCCTATTACTCTATTCTACATTTCAATCTCCATTATGTCTCGTGGTTCATGTGTTTAATTCTATTTTTTAAGTTTCACATATGACTTTGAGCTTTCAATCTTTCTTACAAATGTATGAAATTTCAAGTCTTTGACCTTCAGGCTTGTTGTATTTTGCTAACTGTACCTACATGTACGTTGCAAAGCATAATTAGCTATAATCAGACACACTCATCGTACCGCCAGAGGTACCAACTATCGTCAAAGGAGTAACCCACAGATAGGCAGCCAGGCGGGCCACGGCCTGAGCACAAGCGTTCCCCAGGATCACCGCTGACGCGCCGCCACGCACTCTGCCAAGACGGCATCAGAAGCTACTGAAACTGGGAACTGAAGCACTTCAGTCCCACATCGAAAACAAGGAGAAGATCAGACCTCTCCTCACCTATAAAAGGTCCTCTCTTCTCCCTTCATTAAATTACGCATTAACTCTCATTTATTACTATGCTGCCTATATATATCAACTGACTTAGGCATCGGAGAAGTGAAGACCGCCCAGCGCGGTCTCCCTCTGACGCCCTGCTTTCCATTTGGCAGCTAGCAGGAATCACCAAATATACAGAGTAGCGGTCCGCCCGCCGGACCCGCGTTAAACGAAGGCTTGGCTACCGCCAGACTTTGAGCATTAACATTGGCGCCGTCTGTGGGAACCCTTGAACAAGAGGTCATCCCATCACAACTACCATGACTAGCGGTAGCGGGGGAAACGCTGATGAGCAGGCAGACCAATCCGCCATCCCCCAACCATCCAATCCAGCGGTAGGTGTTAACCGCGCACTATTCAACACCCCAACCAACCCCGGCGGTGAGACGGATCCAGGCAGCAGCCGCCCACCAGGCCAGGACCTCGCCGCCATGTACGAGTTGGCACTGGCAGACCTTCACAAGGCAAACAGAAAACGTGAAGAGGAGCGCAGAGAGAAGACCGAGGCCCAAAAGCAGGTGGCTGTGCTGATGTCACGTTTTGATGACCTGAAAAGGACGTTAGAAAGAACCGCCAACCCGGTACAGAGCGAGCATTCGCATAGTACAAGGCGTAGTCATCCCAACGCTGGTACATTGGGACCGGAACCGGTTGTACAGATGCAGGTCCCGCTAAACCCCCCTGAACTGCTAGAGATGGGACCACCGCCCATTCCCCAACTCATGTTGGAGCAGGAAGCAGAGTCGGTACCACGCACCAACCGCTCGGAAATTAGGGCAAGAACTGAGGGTGGTCCGCCTGCGCCAAGGCATAGGCAGACCCCGCGGAGTACATATGCCGGACCCGCCGGCGACGCAACAGCCCAAATCCTGGAGAGGATGCAGCAGTTGGAACAAAGGCTGGTCCGGGCGGAGTCGGGCGCCGCGCCGTCAACTCAAAGTCCACTTTTCACGTCCAGACCGGGACCCTTCACCGCTGAAATCCTACAAGCTATCAGGCCTGCGTACGCAAAAACTCCAAAGATGTCGCACTACAGCGGTGCAACCGACCCCTTCGTCCACATGGACACCTTCAAGAAGGTCACCAACAATAAGGGATTTAACGACCCCACTCTGTGCCACTTGTTCAGCGAAACATTGGACGGAGAGGCAATGAATTGGTTCTTCGAATGTCCGCCAGGATCCATCGACTCATTCAACGCACTGTCACATACCTTCCTCTCCCGGTTCATCTTACTGTCCGCCGGACATCATAACACGAGTCAGCTGTTCAGCGTCAAACAGGGAGAGAATGAGTCACTCAAGGCATTCGTCACAAGGTGGCGAGCGGCGGCATCTCAGTGCCACGATCTGGACAAATCGATGGCATCGGCGGCCTTCAAGCAAGGACTCCTCAAGGGACCATTCCTCTATCACCTCAACTACAATCATCCAAATGCGGCATATGACCATATCATGAGTGAGGCGGTCATTCACGCCCAGGCAGAATTCATTACATATGGAGAAGTCCCACCGCCACCGGCAACGCCAGCAAAGGCAACACAGCCCGCCTCCAGTCAGCATGAGACCGTTAACAAAGCACCCGCCGCATCACCAACTGACAAGAAGAGGGAATGGCCACAGGGCCACTACCAGAACAAGCGGCAGAAGGATCAATACCACAAGGGCAACCGCCCAACCCAGGAAGATAACCGCAACAAGCAAACGGAGTCTTCTCAGCGGTATGCAGTGTTCACTGTCCTCACAACCTCGTACGAGGAAATATACAATCAGTGCAAGGATCAAATCCCGCCACCTCCTCCAGCAAAATACCCAAAGACGGGCAAACCCAAAAACACCGGCAGATGGTGCAAATACCACGAGGACAGCGGCCACAATACCAACAGCTGCAACGCACTCAAGACGGCAATTGAGACCTTGTACCGTGAAGGCAAGATGGAACAGTTCAAGGTGCGCCAACCACCACCAGTGATCGCCAACGTAGAGACGTTGGGCCGCATTAACACAATCGACGGCGGTGCTCCAATCACGGGCTTGTCTCACAGAGCCAGAAAGCGTTACGCACGCGTTAATCACCCAAAGGAAGTCTGCAATATCCGTTACGAGAGATCCGCCAAGGTCCCAAAGGTTGGTTGGGAACCTATCACATTCTCTGAGGAGGAAGAGCGCGGGGTGCACCTACCCCATGATGACCCCTTCTTGGTCGACGCCATTCTTGGTAGGTTCTCAGTGGGGAGAATATTGGTAGATAGCGGGTCCGCTGTCAACGTCATCTTCAGCGGTTGCTACAGCCATCTCAAGCGGAATAACAAGTTGCTCCAGGATCATGAGCCACTGCTCAGCTTCTCTGGTGACGTCACACAGCCACTCGGTTCTGACTACATGCGGTTGACTATGGGCACTAGTTCGTGTATGACGGAGGTACATACAGAATTTATAATCGTTGATTGTCTCAGCTCATATAATGCCATCCTCGGACGACCGGCGCTCAACAAGCTTAAGTGCATTATCGCCGGGTACATGCTTCTCCTAAAGTTCCCCACGCCTAACGGCACAGGCAGTGTGAGGGGAAGCCAGCAGTTGGCACGCGAGTGTTATTCAACGACTATGGCACGGTCAACGCGCCGCCATGATGTCCTAACGGTGGGAAACCAGGCACCGCCACCAAATATCTTCGAGGACCCTAGGGATGAGGAGGAGAAGTATGTGAGGAAGGAGCCGGTCAACCCAGACACATCCTTGAAAGTTGTATGCATCTCGGACGAGCACCCTGAGCGGACAGTCCGCATAGGCGCCCAACTAGATCCAGAAGTAGAGGCAGAACTCATTCAATTCCTACGTCATAACGCCTCCGTCTTTGCATGGTCCTACGCGGACATGCCGGGTATCTCCCCTGAGATTATCACTCATAAACTGACCATCAAACCCTCTTTTTATCCCATCAAGCAGAAGCGGAGGGCCTTCGATGAAGAAAAATTCCGGGCAATCGGAGAAGAGGTCGCCAAACTCCAGGGCATTGGATTCATCCGCCAAGTCGTCTATCCCCAGTGGATCTCAAATTTGGTGATGGTCAAAAAGCCCAGCGGCAAGTGGCGGATGTGTGTTGACTTCAAAAACCTCAACAAGGCGTGCCCAAAGGATAGTTTCCCGCTACCCCGTATCGATCAGCTGGTCGATTCCACCGCCGGACATGAGCTCCTCAGCATGATGGACGCTTTCTCCGGATACAATCAGATCAAAATGCACCCCAGCGACCAGGAATGCACAACCTTCACCACCGACAAAGGCCTCTACTGCTACAATGTCATGCCTTTCGGTCTGAAGAACGCCGGTTCCACTTACCAGCGGTTGATGAACTCCATGTTCGCGGAGCATCTGGGAAAAATCATCGAGGTCTACGTGGACGACATGCTAGTTAAGAGCATAAAGGCCGGCGGACATGTGGCAAACCTCAGGATCATTGTAACCATTCTCCTGGCCTACGACATGCGCCTCAACCCGGAAAAATGTTTCTTTGCAGTCACCGCTAGCAAATTCCTGGGATACATTGTCAGCGAGCGGGGCATCGAGGCTAACCCAGACAAGGTCCAGGCCATCCTTGACCTGGCGGACCCAGAGTACAAGAAGCATGTCCAGTGCCTCCAGGGCAAGTTAACCGCCCTTTCTCGATTCATCTCTCGACTCACTGACAAGTGTGCCCCATTCTTCAAACTCCTCAAAACAACGCACAAGAAGGTCATCGACTGGAATCCGGAATGTCAGGCGGCTTTCCAGGGCCTGAAGGAATATCTGGCGGCAGTCCCTCTCCTCTCCGTCCCTGTCCAAGGAGAAACCCTATTCATATATCTAGCGGTATCTGCATCAGCGGTAAGTTGCGCAATTGTTAGAAGGGAAGGTCAGGATGAGCTCCCGGTGTTCTACGCCGGCAGAGGCATGAACGGAGCAGAAACAAGGTATCCCCCCTTGGAGCAACTGGCCCTTGCACTTATCGTTGCCGCCAGGCGCCTCCGCCAGTACTTCCAGGCCCACACAATCCATGTGTTAACAAATCAACCGCTGAGACAGGTAATGCAGAACCCTGAACACTCGGGGCGCCTCAGCAAGTGGGCCATCGAGCTCAGCGAGTTCGACATAGAATACAAACCAAGAACCGCCATAAAGGGCCAGGCAGTGGCGGACTTCATCGCTGAACTCACCGAACGTCAGCCTGAACCCGGTGTAGAGATGGTACCTGGAGCGGAAGTGGTAACCGTCGGGGAGGCGAGTCCCCTCCAGTCAGATTGGAACCTACATGTGGACGGATCCGCCAGCACCAGGGCCAGCGGCGCCGGAGTCATCCTAACAGGACCCGGGGGACTGAACGCGGAGTACGCGTTGAAATTCAACTTCAAAGCTTCAAACAATGTGGCGGAGTACGAGGCACTGATCGCCGGTCTACTTCTCGCCATTGACTCGGGGGCTGACAGCGTCAACATATTCAGCGACTCTCAATTAGTCGTTAACCAAGTCAACGACAGCTTCCAGGCAAAGGACCAGCAGCTGGCGGCATACTTGGGATATGTCAAAAAGTTCAACTTCCACACCATCACACAAATCCCCAGGGAAAAGAACGCCAAGGCTGATTCCCTGGCAAGACTGGCAACCGCCCAGCCACATCAGAGTCCAGCGGACACAAAGGTGGAATGCCTCGACAGGCCAAGCATCACAAAGACCCTGGCAGAGATCTTCAACATTGAAATCAACCCCAGCTGGATGGACGAAATCACTGCATACAAGCGCAGCGGCACACTACCAGAGGATAAGGTCAAGGCACGCCAAATTCAGCGGAGAGCAACCCGCTACAATATCCAGAATGGCAAACTTTACCGCCAGGGGTTCACTCACCCCAACCTCCGCTGTTTGACCCCGGAGGAAGGAAAGCTCGTACTGGCAGGAATTCACGGCGGGGAGTGCGGAAACCACTCGGGGGCCAGATCCCTGGCCAATCGTACAATGCGACAGGGCTACTTTTGGCCTACGCTTGGTGAGGACGCCCGGCAGGTGTCAAGATCTTGCCACAAATGCCAGCAGTTCGCCGATCTCCCACATGCGCCGGCTGAACCACTTTCAGTCATCATCGGTCCATGGGTCCACTCTACATGGGGCCTCGACTTAATGGGAAAATTCCCAACCGCCAAGGGACAGTTCAAGTACATCATTGTCGCTATCGACTACAACAGCAAGTGGATAGAGGCCGAGCCACTAACGGCCATCACTACCGCCAAAGTCATTCACTTCCTCTGGAAAAACATTTACTGCCGCTATGGTGTCCCACACACAATCATTACAGACAACGGCACACAGTTCAACAATGAGGAGCTCATTTCATTCACCGCCAATCTGGGCACCAAGATGAGCTTTGCCTCTGTCGCCCACCCCCAAACCAACGGCCAGGTCGAGGCGGCAAATAAGATAATCAAGAAGCTGCTAAAAAAGAAGCTCGACACTGCCAAGGGCTTGTGGGCGGAAAAGCTCCCAGAAGTACTCTGGGCCATCAGGACGACTCCATCCTCCGCCACTGGTGAAACCCCCTTTTGTATGACGTTCGGAACTGAGGCCGTTCTGCCCGTTGAGGTAGCTCAACCCACCGCTCGGGTCGAGTGCTACCACCCAGAGACCAACGGCGATGGCATCAACCTGGACTTGGACCTCCTAGAGGAAAAACGACACAAGGCCCATTTGCAAAACCTGCAAAACAAACAACGAGTTTCGCGTTTCTACAACGCCAGAGTCAAGGCCCGGAACCTCCAACTGGGGGACTGGGTAATGAAGGAAGTCATTCCAGCACCAACAAAACTCCGCCCAACTTGGGAAGGTCCGTATAAAATAGTAGAAGTCGTTAGCCCAGGCACCTTCTACTTAATGGACAAGGATGGCGTCACTACGACCCACCCTTGGAATACCGAACACCTTCGGTATTACTACAAATAGTCGTGTCACTACCCAGGAGCATCTTGACTTAGCTAAATTTTTGTTCAATATTTAGCTAAGGGAAGCTACCCACCGGGTACATCCCCACTTTTGTTAACACTGACCAGTCAGTTATCAATGAAATGAGGAATTATTCAAACCATTGTTACCAAGTCTAGCACTGAGGGCAGCTGGCAACGCCAGCAATCGTCAGCGGACCTCGTCCGCTACGTTGTGCACTTGGACCAATCTTAATTCCTTTAATTTTTCATTGATTGCAAAAGAAAATCCTAAGTCAAACTCTAGCGGTATAGACATATCATCACACAACGTCAAAAATTCCATATATTCAGGGCTGGGACTCCCCACCCAAAAAAAAAAAATTGTTCCTTACATTAAAAAAAAAACACAAGTACATATATTTTCAGCCTCAGCGGCTACACAGTCAAAACAGGGCACGTCCGGCATGTCAGGGGTTGGCCTCGGCGTCGCCTACTTCGGCCTGCGACGGCTGTTCACGGCTTGCTTGGTCGGTCCCTCGAGCGGTGGGACTTGGCGTCTCAATGGTCCCATCCGCCGGAGTCTGATACCCACTGCCTGAGCTGCCACCTCCTGCGGGGGGAATGGGTACTAGCGGGGGTCTCTTCGTCGGCGCTGCATTTTTTGCCTGCGGCGCCTTGGGCAGGGACGCCTTGGCCCAATCAATTGCACCCTTCGCTCGCAACAGCTCAACATTCGCCAGGGCGCCGGCCTTCGCCGCTTCATTCAGCGCGTTTTTGTATTCCGCCGACTGCTTGAAATTCTCCACAGCGGCGGCGGCGGCTCGGCTTCCGTCATCCCTCAACAGGGTCAACTCTCCCTCCAATCTCTTCACTTCCCCTTGCCTGGCGGCAGACTCCCGCTGCAGGATGTCAATTTTCTTCTCCTTGGCGGTCACGCGCTCTTGCAGCAAGGCCTTGTCTTGCTCCAGCTGGGAGACTCGATCATTTCGTTCTATGTCCCGCTGGATGGCGACGTCTAGCTTGCCCCGAGCGTCTGCCGCGTCACAGTCTGCCTTCATCAGGCGTCGCTCCACATCCACCAGCCTGTCCTTGGCCTCCGCCAGCTCCCTCTCCAGCCTCTTCACCTCCTCCCGGAGCTGTCCCTCAATTCGCGGTTGCTTGGAGGCCGCCAAGAACATTTCGTTCAGCCCAACCGCCAGATGCCCGAAGGCTGAGCTGAAGGGCGACTGCTCGATCGCCGTTGGCCGCGTCATCCCTGCCAGACCGCCGAACGACAACCGCTCGCACAAGTGGTAGAGAAACTCCCGCTCGCTGTTGGTCATGAACTCGGTGAAGGCAGCGAACGAGTCCAGATCGCTCACGGGCATCTCTCTCTCGGCCGTCACAGGAGCCTTCGACGGGTCCTGTCGGCTCCTCTTCTGCCTGTGGACCTCGAGGGTCTCGTCATCATCCTCCTCCCCGTCCGAATCACACTGGCGCCGCCTCCGCAGGATCGACCAGGTATCTCCAGTGGGCGCAGCCCTGGTCCCCTTCGGCGGTTGTCTCCCCACCGCAGCGGCGGCAGCCCCCACTGGAGCCACGACCTTTTCTTTCTGTGGCCCACGAAGAGTGGCAACCACTCTTTCCTTCTGCGGCCCGCCAGAGGATCCCTTTTTCCCCCCGCCCGCTTGTCCATCCACCTGCACGCTGGGCAGACCGTCGGCCCCTAGGTGCGAGTGGTGCGGCATGGGCAGCGTCACCGGACCCTCGGATGCGCTCACCTCCAGCGTCTCGGGGTTCACAACTGTCATCTGGGCCGCCTCGCCTGAAGCATACATTGTCTCCAGGAAGTTTTCTATCTCCGCACGGTCCATGGCTTTGTCAAAGGCGTCACGGCTCGCTTTGTTGCCTGGCGGAGTCTCTGAGAACATGCAAGCGCCCGTTAGCTTTAACCAAGTTGTCAAGAGATACAAGGTGGCGGAAATCTCTTACCAATAGCGCGCGTCAGCTGCTGATCGACCAACAGCTCCCAGCCGGTGAGGAGACGGAAGTCCAACAAATTGCGGTTCTTCCAACAACCTTTGATGCGCGCAACCCGGCACTCTTCCTCTCGCGTCAGATTGTAGCGCAGTCCCGCTGTAAAACAACAGAAGGTGTCAGTCAAACGATTGCAACATATATACATTAAACCGCCAACTATGTTCAGCGGAGATCGGCGGACAACCTCGGATTGGCTGAAACTCCGACTTAATCCTAAACGTCGGCTCCCCCTGGTTGGACTCCGCTTGATACTCCCACCCCGTCGTCGCCACGCAAAACGTCCCCCGCCAGTAGGACATCGAGTCCCTCAAATTTTCTATCAGCTTGGGCGCTCCCTGCCGGCGGCTCAAATTTACTTGCCCCCTACAACCTTGGCGCTTAACGTACACCAGTTCGTAGAAGTGCAAGACCTCCGCCACCGTCGGCCCCTCGCACCCGGATAGGCGCCACAAGGAGTTCATCGCCAGCATCAACCGCCACATGTTGGGACAGATCTGCCCAAACGCGATGCCGAACTCACACACCAGGATCTGAAGGTTGGGCACTAGCGGTAACATCACCCCCTGGCGGAATATTGCCTCGTGAACGGCGGCGAACCCCGCTGGAAGGATTGAGGCCTTCTCGTCCGCCGTCGGTTGACGCAGTTTCACAACTCCCGGCAGCCGGTATGTCCGTTTCATCCGATTAACCGCGGCGGCCGTCATCCGCCCTCCCGCCTCGTCGACGGGGGTCCCATCCGGGAGCACCCACGCCGATTCCGTTTCCTCCCCCGTCACTTTTCCCCCGTCAGCAGAACCACTGGCGGCACTATTACTTGCTCGCCGCTCCTCACTCTCCCGCGCAGCAGCCTCCTCACCCGCCCTAGAACTCTCCGGACGCGACGTACGGCCCATGACAACTTCCCAGGGTATGGTTTGCAGCGGCTCGATGTCTAACGGCTCTGGCAGTGAGGTTCCTGCACGGGCAGACGGACGCAACGAGTCAATAAAAACCCTATCCGCCGCACTGATTGACACGTCAGACCCGGAGTCCTCACTGCTCGAGATCTCTACGACGTTGGCCATCCCAAAACCCTAAAACCCAAATCAGTTAGCCCACAGAAGGATCTAACCTATCCCTATATCAGGTATAGAACAGAAACACCACGAACAGCTACCCAGAAAATACCAAAATATGAACAAACCCCCCTCAACCCAGATTCAACCATCTAGCAAAACCTTAACTGATAACTCTCTGTTAAACACCGTCCCCTACCCTCAAAATTCATCTTACACCCCCGACGAACATCAAGAAACCCAGTTCAAACACCAATCCCATAAATCGACAAAAACACGAAACCAAAGAGAAGGATAACCAGAACACTCACCTCAGTCGTGAACTCTCTGGCGTGCTGTTACTCGCTGTGCCCCGACGACGGAACTTTTTCGTCTCTCCGACCACGAGACCTCCACCACCGCACGGCACTCTCTCTGCAAATCTCGGCTGGGCAGAGCTTGAAGACGACAAACAGTTCGAATGGATTTTCTGATCCCCCTTCTCAATACGTTCCCCCCCTTTTATGTCAACGTCAGAGGCTTTTAGGCCGTCCGCTAGAAAACGACATCACACCCCAGCCGTACACGTGTCCCCTGTCCGCACTAACCCTCCGGGTTAACCGAGGCGTCGCCTCGGTTACGAAATCCATCATTACTCGCATTAATGACGAGAAGACGGACGGACTGAGGAGACGCGTCTCCACACGCTAACCCTCTAGTTATTTGCCACGTGTCCAGGCGTATCACGAAAGCAATCCAGGGTACACCCCTCTCCAAGTGAGTCTCCGCTGAGCGAAACCCCGCCAGCGGAACTTCTCACTTTTTCTCTCCACGTGAGTCACCGCTGAGCGAAACCCCGCCAGCGGAACCTCTCGTCCTCTCCAAGTGAGTCTCCGCTGAGCGAAACCCCGCCAGCGGAACCTCACTTGTCCTCTCCAAGTGAGTTTCCGCTGAGCGAAACCCCGCCAGCGGAACTTCTCACTTATCCTCTCCTAGTGACCATCTCCGCTGGGCGGAACCCCGCCAGCGGAACTTTTTCACTAGCTGTTATTCACGAAGTCTCCCAACCACGGAACTTCTCCCTTGTCATCATGCAAACGGGGCACCTTCCGCTGCACACCTCTAGCGGAAACCTCTTTTATCTGGCAAGTCGCGTACTTTGTTCAGCGCGGTACCGCTCAATAAATTAACGCCAAGCACGTCCACTGGACGCTGTTTACTGCTGTGAACCAGCGGGGGGACTCACGCCAGCGGCGGATCCCGAGGCCACGCCTCATTCTGACAAATGACCGCCACGCGACATTACGGTCAGATTGTCCCTACGGGACACGGGGACTAGTCAACAGTCTACGACGACCCTGATCAGGTACGTTGACCCCCGTCACTCGGGTCCTAAAGATTGGGTTCGCTACCCAACACCCTCTGCTCCGTGCAGCTCCCCCTCACCAAACAAATTTTGCGACCCTCCGGAGGTCCATCTTAGCCGGGGAGTGGGGGACTCCCTGGGGGGCCTAGCAGGGGCCCACCCGAAAGGGTATAAAGCATTTGCTCAGTAATATCCATGGTTGACAACGCACTGACGCTAATTATGCTTTTGCAAAAGTCTAGCGGAAGAAAACGCTTAATACCGCCGATCAACTCCCCAACCAAGATTGCCCTCCTTGACTGGGGACTTGGGGGACTTGTACCTACATGTACGTTGCAAAGCATAATTAGCTATAATCAGACACACTCATCGTACCGCCAGAGGTACCAACTATCGTCAAAGGAGTAACCCACAGATAGGCAGCCAGGCGGGCCACGGCCTGAGCACAAGCGTTCCCCAGGATCACCGCTGACGCGCCGCCACGCACTCTGCCAAGACGGCATCAGAAGCTACTGAAACTGGGAACTGAAGCACTTCAGTCCCACATCGAAAACAAGGAGAAGATCAGACCTCTCCTCACCTATAAAAGGTCCTCTCTTCTCCCTTCATTAAATTACGCATTAACTCTCATTTATTACTATGCTGCCTATATATATCAACTGACTTAGGCATCGGAGAAGTGAAGACCGCCCAGCGTGGTCTCCCTCTGACGCCCTGCTTTCCATTTGGCAGCTAGCAGGAATCACCAAATATACAGAGTAGCGGTCCGCCCGCCGGACCCGCGTTAAACGAAGGCTTGGCTACCGCCAGACTTTGAGCATTAACACTAACCAATTTGTTCCATCTTCCTCAGGATTGGGCCGGTCACAGCCGATTTATCAGGGTAATGCCCAATACTTCTTCCGCTGTTGGTGTTGCAGCGTCAGGTACTTCAACTATCTTTTTATTGTTGTTTCTTTTTTCTTTTAAATTTTTATCATTTTGTTTTTAAATCTGAGGCCTAGATGCTCAATAAAAACAAAATTGTGTAAAATGTTATTTATTTGTAAGCTATGAGTACTAAACAGATGGTGTTCCAAATTTAATACCTTCCAGCAAAGGATATGTGTAGGGCTGCACATGTTGTCCTTTGGAGAACCAATCTCTTATTTTTATAGTTAATATGTTCATTAATGAGGATAAATACCAGACTTTAACATACTGAACCCAAACTATTTCCTTTCTCATTATATGTTCAACAAAAGCTTGCATTAAGAGGGCATCCACCATAAAACATGGTGGTATGACATGTGACAGTGGTGAGAAGACTTCTCTACTTCAAGGTCCTTCATGGTTATGGAGATCTACATCTACTTTGAGTGCTTAATATATCGAATTGCACCCAAATTATTGTTCATCACACCAATCCAGTCTCATTCAACTTGTCAAAACTGGTTTTACTAAAGGAGTTTAGCGTTTGGATGGTATATATGCCTTGCTATTAGTTGACATAAATCCAGCAGTTGACACCAAAGCAGGTCTCAATCTTGTTTAGACTCCTTAGTAGTCATTTAATTTTAAGAAAGTTTTGGAATTCTGTTCTCATCATCTAGTGCACATGTTCAACTTGATGTCTTCCTCATTTCTCTCTTTTTATACTCAGAGGAGACCGTGATAAATGAAAAGATGTGGTATGTGATATCTCAAAATGAGCCATCACTTCTTCCAATATCCTTGGTAGGTATTCAAAGCTCTGGTGTTTATTTTTAATTTTTTAATTTTTCCTATTAATAGCGCCTGATAGAGAACATGTATGGCTTGCACCACAGGCTTCAAAATTGTTAACTGAGGACTGCATGGCATGTATTGATCTTCTTGAAGTCATGCTGGTGGAACATTTGCAGAGGTTACTATTAATACACATAAAGTTATGTTTGAAATATAGATGTTTATCATCATGTGATGAGTAGTTTTTACCCAAACGAATTTAAGACTTTGCATTTCTGTCATTTCAGGTTAAGCATGACGAACTTTTTACCCCTCTTTTTACTGACTTATTACTAGCATATGGGAAACTTTGGATGCTATATGTAACCCAGTTTACGTAACTTATTCTAGTAAACAAGTTTCTAACTGAATTTTACATAAATTTTTATTCCTCTTCTAGTAGTTCACATGAGATTCACTTCTCTTTTTAAATTTCCTGAGTTTGGTTGCGTACTTGCGTCCTTCTTGATATGTCCTTCTTGAGTTTGAAGTCTAATATATTCTACATTGGTTATTAGCTTGTAATTTCTTTCATACTATTTTGCAAATATTGTAGTCATGTACTCTTAGCCTCTTTAAATTATTGTTTCAAGAATATTGTGCAGCAATGTGAATATTCAAATGTTAAAGCTACTGAACTGATTCTCCCACAGTTTGCATTTTGAAAGATCACCTGCCTTCCAAAGTGGGGTTTGCATTAAGAGATGTAGATGCAAGTCTTTTTCTTTTTTCTTTTTCTGCAACTTCTTGCGTGTAGCAACTCATGTGTAGTGTGGCTTTTGATGTGGGAATATTGCATGCTGCCTCTTGAAATAAGTTGTTGTTTTTTGCTTGTGGTTGTAGATTATTCAATTGTAGAGAAGTTAATTTATTCTCTCAAGTCAATTTTTTAAAGGTTTCCTTCCCTTGGCTTGTTAACTAACATTACATCAGTGGTGGCAGAAGTAGAAGAAAGAAGAGAGGAGCAGCAGGAGCAGGCATATTACATCAGTGGTGGCAAAAGTAGAAGAAAGAAAAGAAGGGCAGCAGGAGCAAGCATTAGTAGTGGGCGAAGTGGGCAAGCAATCATAAATAGTCCAATAATCACTGTATCCATTTCTAGCACACTTATGTTTTTGTCTCTGATGCAATGTAAGACAATAAATTGTCACTGATTCATGACTTTGTGGAACAATGACTAATACAAATGTATAATCTAATGTATATATCTTGGTGGATCCAATGTATTTTGAAGTTTAAAGTATGGGTTAAAGTACTGCTAGTTCATTTGATGGTTTGCATCAAATTTTATTTCCATTTGATCACTATTGTTCATTAGGTAAATGGATGTTTAAATGATCATACAACAGATTTCTCATACATCAGACAATGGTTCTTTGAAAAAATAAAGTCTTCTAATTAACTCTCACACAACAGAAAACACTAGAGCTCCGTTGTCTGAAAAGCTTAACAAACAACGGACTTAAACAAGTTCTGTTGTCTGAAGGCAGCACCGCAGCTGCGCATGGCATCTGCCGAGCCATCACACAACAGTTATAACACATACCCGTTGTGTGTGTGTTTATCAGACAACTGTGTTCCACCGTTGTCTGAATTTTCAACAGACAGTGGCTCGCTCTACATCGGTGGCACTCCAAATCAGACAACAGTTTCTGTCTGTCGTCTGATAAGTTTTTTGGCATAGTGTGGTTAGTTTTTGGATGATACTTATTGAACTTTGTGAATAGAGCTTGTGGTTACCAATTCTAATATATTTTTCATTTGTTATAGTCCGAGTCAATCCCCTTAGAGAAATTGGATCGTGCGACGATGTGGGTGAAGGCACGGCAAGATAAGAATGGCTGCTTCAAAGAACCTGAGGTGGAGAAGACGGCAGAAAGAATTGTAAGTCTTTATCTGAAACTTCGCTGGCTGATTTGGTGTGTGTGTGTATATATATATACACACATACATTTGTCCTTCATATGTGAATTACTTAATAAGTGAGCTTATATACATATATTTGTACCAGGAAAGGTTAAAGAAAAAGGAGTCTGACGGAGAGCTAGCTTACAACAGATGGTTCAGATGATGTGCTCACCTTAGCATTGGGGAAGCCAGAGCATCCTGGGAGGGTATGAGGTGTTGGTGGTTTCACCAAACCATCTTCATACTTTAACCTCCCAAAAAGCAAAAACAAAAGTGTGGAAGAGACTATGAGGAAGAGTGTGAAGTTGATTTTGGAGGAGGAGAAGGAAAGTATACCCGCTAAGGAAATAGTTGCATGGGAACAAGAGAGAGATGGACAAGTTGCTGAGGAAAGAGCATATTGGACAGCCAAGATTGCGAGGTTGGAAGCAAATATTGATGGGAATGAGGTGCCACTAGAGTCACCAAAACAATTGACGCCACTTTATGAACATGGTTCAGGCCAAGGGAGCTGTTTCCGACTAGCTGAGAAGATTATGATTGACATTGTGGATGGTGAGGCCAAAACAGTGAAGAAGAAGTTGGTTTTAGCTGACGAGAAGATATTTGTTCAAGAGGACCAGCAAGTGGCTACAGATCAACCAAAGCAGAAACTGACTTCTATAATTGAAGAGGAGGTTAGAGTCCACATATCTTCGAAAAATTCTTTCAATGATGACAATGTAAGCACCTTTCTTGCCTTAATTTATCTCTGTTCTCCTTAACTTCATTTTTCTTTGACTGTCTTTATCTGAAACTACAATAACATCGCTAAATGTGGAATTAATATAGTGAATGATTAACTGCTCATTGTTTGACATAGGAGCTGGTTGATGGGAACGAGTGCGGACTGGCAATAGACAGGGTCGAGAATATTGTTGCATATGGTACCGTCATTCATGTTAATGTTGAGGAAGGCAATCAGAAGATCCATGGGGTTCCATTGGGAGAGGACAATGTGCGCGTCTCAGTCATTGGAACCATTGTGCATGATGCCTTGCTACCGTTTCCAGTGAAGGATGCTGACATAGTCACTGTCGGAGACGCCATTGGGACTTGTGTTGCTTGGCCAAGAAAGCTGGTTGTTACCCCTGCACCAGAGGCACCCCATAAACCCATTGAGCAGAAAGTAACTCATTCTTAATTCATTTATAGTCCATCTTCTTCTTTTATTTATTGATGTTCAATTAATATGCAAATCTGTTTCATATATATAGTGTATGTTAATATTGGAATGGGTTGATAACATGTAGTCTTATCGTTACAAAATTAGAAAACAAAGCGTGCTAATCCAAAGAAGAGAATCAGAGATTCATTTGATGATGACAATGAAGACCTGGAAAACTTGCCGACGAATCTGCCATTACCAGTAAAGGACTTGTGTATATGGGACAAGACTGAATTGATGGATGGCGCCACAATCCACACAACATTTGGTGGGGAAATTTTCGGCCATTCTAGGAAAGCCGTAATCTTTAGAAGGGATATCTATATCATGGCTAACATGCTGGAAGTATCTGGAGGAGTCATTGTTTTTTACATGAGGTACGGATAAGTTTTCAATTACCTTATTCTTATCTTCAGTAATTGACTATACTGCTTAATCTTCATAATCAGAAGCCTTTTTTTTTTAGCCCTTTAATATTGCAATATTATTTGTAGCGACCTTTATGGAGTCCTAAAGAAGTCTAAGATGCTTGATATGGTTGGCTTTATCGACCCTGCACACACCGGTATAATTGGGTGTGGAAATCCCATTGAACGGGCATTGTCTATGTCAAATCGGTACATGTTAGGGAAATCGGGGCAGATATTTTTGGTTCCATATAACTCAGGGTATGTAATCAGTAATACTACAATGTTAGGCATCTTATATTGCTTGTTGATAGCTAGCTTCTATATATAGATTTAATGGACTTAATCAAAAAAAAAATTTACATCTTTTTCTATAGTACTCATTGGATGTTGTCGGTGGTGAACCCGGATGAAGAAGTCGTGCATTTCATGGATCCGCTAAAAAGGCGACTTTGTGCTGGTGAATGGAAAAGTATTGTTGACAAGTAAGTCTGCTTCCCTTTTTTTTTTTTACCATATTGATCAGTTGATGTTGTTTCTTCATGTACTGAACTTGTTGCTTACTAATTATAATTTTTGTGATCATCATTTTCAATCTCCATTAAAATCTTCAATACCCAAAAGGGTAGGAAAGGAAGGAAAATAATCCAATGGAAGAATCTTGCTGTAAGTTGGTTGGAATTTTTGTAGTCTCCATTAAGTCGTACTTCCTCATATGGTATGATATATTTCCCGATGGTTAATCTTAATTTATTATTTTCAGGGTATTCCAGAGCAAACTGATTCTAAGACTTGTGGTTACTTCGTCATGCGTTATATGAAAGAAATTGTAGAGGACAAGAACTTGTAGTTTGCTACCAAGGTAAGAATGATCAACTGCATAACTTGCTGCTTTTGAGGTATTTCATCATAAGTACTTCCATATAATGGACTTGCTGCATTTGCTTCTCAAATTTAATGAACTTTATTAGGTCAAAATCTGAAATACGCCTATAATATGAAATCTGATTGCATCATAATAACTTGCTGCATTTGCTTGTTTCAGTGGGAAAGGAAATCAAATCTTGCTTACACACAGAAGGATATTGATGTGGTTCGAGCTGAATGGGCAAATCATGTTATGAAGTTCTAACTTTGGTTCTGTTTAAGGTAGATGAGTAGCACTAGGAACTGCTTTTGTGCATTTATATATGTTGATGTCTAAGGTCCAGCGGTAGCTTAAACCTTTGGATATCGCTGGTCCGAAGGGCGGACCGCTACTTATGATGCTCTTGGTGTTTCCGCTACCTGTCAAGTAAAATACACAGGGCGTCAGAGGGAGACCGATGCCTAAGTTAGTCAATGTATTTATGTTGACATAGTAACAGTAGCCAAGTAGTGTAATGCCTAATCAATGAGGAGAGAGGAGAGAACCTTTTATAGGTGAGGAGAGGCCTGACCTTCTCCATGTTTTCGATGTGGGACTGATGTGCATCAGTGCCCAGCTTCTAGAGCTTCTGATGTTGTCTTGGCGCGGCGCGTCAGCGGTGCTCTAGGGGTGATCTGGGGCTCAGGCGATAGCCTGCCTGGTGGTGTTTCCGTAGGTCACACCTTTGGCTGTAGCTGGTGCCGCTGGCGGTCACATGAGCGTGGCTCATTATGGCTAATTATGCTTGCAAATGCCTATGTAAGTACAAGTCCCCCAAGTCCCCAGTCAAGGAGGGCAATCTTGGTTGGGGAGTTGCCTAGCGGTTTGGAAGCGTTACTTCTGCTAGACTTGCAAGAGCATAATTAGCGTCAGTGCATTGTCAACCATGGACTTACTGAGCAAACGCTTTAGACCCTTTCGGGTGGGCCCCTGATAGGCCCCTCAGGGAGTCCCCCACTCCCCGGCTAAGATAGACCTCCGTTTGGTCGACGTATTGTTTGTTGAGGGGAGCTGCGCTGAGCAGATGGTGTTGGGTAGCGAGCCCAATCTTTGATACCCAAGTGGCGGGGGTCAACGTACCTGATCAGGGCTGTCGGAGACTGTTGACGTGTCCCCTTGTCCCGGAGGACAATGGTTTGACTGCAATGCAGCGTGGGGGTTGTTGTCGGCGTGAGGCGTTGCCTCGGGCATCGTCGGTGGTGGGAGCCCCTTAGCTGGTAGCAGTGTTGTGGGGATCTTTCCCTGGCTGTAGCCGTGAGTGGTGTTGCGCTTAGCGGGGATTGTCGCGCGTACTAGATGAGGATGGAGATTCCGCCAGCGGAGTTGCGCCTAGCGGAGACTATCTCACTTGTAAGATGAAAAGGGAGCAGTTCCGCTAGCGTAGTTGCACTCAGCGGAGACTTGCTTGCTTGTCAGATGAAAAGAGGAGTTTCGCTAGCGGTGTTGCGCTTAGTGGAGACTCACTTGCAAGATGAAAAGGGAGCAGTTCCGCTAGCGGAGTTGGACTTAGCGGAAACTTGCTCGCTTGTCATAAGAAAAGAGGAGTTTCGCTAGCGGTGTTGCGCTTAGCGGAGACTCACTTGCAAGATGAAAAGGGAGCAGTTCCGCTAGCGGAGTTGGACTTAGCGGAGACTTGCTCGCTTGTCATATGAAAAGAGGAGTTCCGCTAGCGGTGTTGCGCTTAGCAGAGACTCACTTGTAAGATGAAAATGGAGCAGTTCCGCTAGCGGAGTTGCGCTTAGCGGAGACTTGCTCGCTTGTCAGATGAAAAGAGGAGTTTCGCTAGCAGTGTTGCGGTTAGCAGAGACTCACTTGTAAGATGAAAAGGGAGCAGTTCCGCTAGCGGAGTTGCGCTTAGCGGAGACTTGCTCACTTGTCAGATGAAAAGAAGAGTTCCGCTAGCGGTGTTGAGCTTAGCGGAGACTCGCTTGTACGATGAAAAGGGAGTAGTTCCGCTAGCAGAGTTGCGCTTAGCGGAGACTTGCTCGCTTGTCAGATGAAAAGAGGAGTTCCGCTAGCGGTGTTGCGCTTAGCGGAGACTCCCTTGTAAGATAAAAATGGAGCAGTTCCGCTAGCAGAGTTGCGCTTAGCGGAGACTTGCTCGCTTGTCAGATGAAAAGAGGAGTTTCGGTAGCGGTGTTGCGCTTAGCGGAGACACGCTTGTACGATGAAAAGGGAGTAGTTCCGCTAGCAGAGTTGCGCTTAGCGGAGACTTGCTCGCTTGTCTTTAGTATTCCTGCCTTGTGATCGTTTGCTTCAGATAGACGCTTCGTCTGATAGTGTTTGACACATGTCTGCCATGTAGTGGGATAGCGTGTGGAACCATATCTCCACAACACGCCCGTCTTCTCGTCATAAATGCAATTGATTAGTGCTTTTGTAACCGAGGCGACACCTCGGTTAATCAGGAGAGTAAGTGTGATCTTGGGCCACGCGTACGGCTGTCGTGTGATGTCGTTTTTGAGCGGACGGCCGAGATCGACGCGATATTGACATAAAAGGGAGGGAAGTGACAGTGGTTTCGCTATCTTCTTCATTTTTGAAAAAAACCCTATTCCATCGTCTTCGAGCTTCCTTTGAGACTTCGAGGAGAGAGTTCTGCACTCCGAAGCTGTCGATCGTTAGAGGGTGGAGAGTTCGTGAGGTGTTGACGAGAATCCCCGAGCGCAGCATTCTCTTTGGGGTGGGTAACACAAACTTTGCCCCTGCTTTACTGGTTTTGCTTTTCTTTGTATTGTGAATTCGTCAAAGTTTGGTTTCGAAATGGTTGCTGCCAGTTTTTATTTTGTGTGGAATCGTGCTTGAGGATGGGTTCTAGGTGTTTGGTAGGAGGTTGTGGGTTCTAGCGTTGCTAGATGGTCGAATCTGGGTTTTGGGTGTTTTACCTTCTTGTTTTGGCATTTTCTGGGTATGAGTGTTCTTGATGTTCTTGGGTGAGAACGAAGATAGTGGGTTTAGATCTGGTTGAGACTGACTTATTTTGGGTTTTAGGGTTTGTGATGGCTAGCGTCATAGAGATCTCGAGCAGTAAGGATTCCGGGTCTGACGTGTCGCTCAACGTGGCAGATATATTGTTTATTGACTCGCTGCGTCCGTCTGCCCCTGCAGGAACCTCATTGTCCGAGCCGCTAGACATTGTGCCGCTACAAACCATACCCTGGGCGGTTGCTATGGGTCGTGCCAGTCGTCATGAGAGTTCTAGGGTGAGAGAGGAAGTTGTCGCCCGTAAGGTTAGGGAGGAGAGACTGGCGAGCAATAGTGCCGCTAGCGGTTCCGCTGATGTTGTGAGAGACTCTGGCGGGGAAGAGGTT
The DNA here is from genome assembly GCF_958449725.1 of Rosa rugosa. Classification (NCBI taxonomy): domain Eukaryota; kingdom Viridiplantae; phylum Streptophyta; class Magnoliopsida; order Rosales; family Rosaceae; genus Rosa; species Rosa rugosa. Next base: position 52,939,956 of record NC_084820.1, on the reverse strand, counting down.
GAGTCGGCGTGGGTCCTCTACGACTGCACCGCAGTTGACGAGGCGGGCAGTCCGATGACGATGGCTGCCGTCAACCGCGTGAAGCAGGTATTTCGCCTCCCCGGCGTGGTGAAAATGCGGCAGCCGACCGTCGATGATAGGGCCTCCATTCTGCCAGCGGGACATGCCGCCGTTCATGAGGCCATCTTCCGCCAGGGTGTCACCTTTTCGCTGCTTCCCAATCTGCAAATTTTGGTGTGCGAGTTCGGTCTCGCATTCAGGCAAATTTGCCCTAACATGTGGCGGTTATTGATGGCGCTCAACTCGCTATGGCTCCTGTCCGGTTGCGAGGGTCTGACCGTAGTGGAGGTGCTACACTTCTATGAACTCGTCTACGTGAAACGTCAGGGTTGTAGTGGCCAAGTGAACCTGTCCCGCCGTCAGGGGGCGCCAAAGCTGATAGAGAATCTAAAAGACTCGATGTCTCCCTGGCGGTCGACCTATTGCGTAGCCTCGGGGTGGGAGTATGATGCCGGTGTAAACGAGGGGATGCCGACGCATAGGATCAAGTCGGAGTTTCAGCCAATCCGAGGTTGTTGACAGTCGTCGCTGACTGAAGTTGGCAGATACTGTCTGCCTAACGTACACATTATGTTCTGCTTCTAACAACCGTCTTGTTTGCTTTTTTGTAGCGGGACTTCGCTATAGCCTGACGCGAGAAGAGCAGTGTCGATTGGCGAGGATAAGAGGTTGCTGGCAGAACCGTAACCTGCTCGACCTCCGCCTGCTCACCGGGTGGGAGCTGTTGGTGGATTTGAAGTTGACACGCGCTATAGGTGAGCGGTTTCCGCCGATTATCCCTCTCTTTTTTTTGAAGTTGACACGCGCTATATGTGGTGGTTGCAGATTCGCCGCCAAGAAACAAGGCTAGCCGTGACGCGTTTGAGAAAGCCATGGACCGTGAGGAGATCAATAATTTTCTCGAGAGCATGTATACCGCTGCACTGGAGGCGCAGCAGACGACTGTCGATCCTCAGACGTTGGTGGTGAGTCAGTCTGAGTCAGCTGCGGTGCTACCAATGCCTCACCACTCCCATCTTGGTGCCGATGGTCTGCCAGCGGTGCAAGCGGGAGTTGGTGCCGCTGAAGATGTAGCTGGCGGGAGCCAGGCCGTGGCTGCACCATCGAAGCAGAAGGAGAGGGTGCCCGCCACCAGACGTGGGCCCTTGAAGGAAAGGGTGGCGCCCTCGAAAGAGCCAGTGACCATTGCGGGTGTGGAGCCGCAGAAGATAGCGGTCCCTGTCGCCGCTGGCGCCACCCGGGTGGTGGTGCAAAAGAAGGGACAGCAAAATGATGAGGAGGCTGATGACGCAGCTGATGCGGAGACACTTAGGGCTCGCCACCAGAAGAAGGCCAAACAAAGCCCCGCCAATGTAACCGCGGCCGTCGGGGGGGATGTGCGGGCGAGTGATCTGGACTCGTTTGCCGCCTATACCGAGTTCCTGATGGAGCATGAGCAGAAGTTCATTTATCACCTCTGCGAGCGGTTGGGGTTCGACGGCCTGGAGGGAGTCGTGCGCTCAACGGCCATTGACCAGTCGCCGTACAGCTCGGCCTTCGGGCACTTATCCGTTGGGCTACATGAGATGTTCCTGACTGCATCGAAGCAGCCCCAGGTTGAGCGGCAGCTGAGGGATGAAATCCGAGGCCTTCAGAGGGAGCTGGGGGAGGCCAAGGACAGATTGGCGGAAGTGGAGCGGCGCCTGACCAAAGCGGATTGTGATGTCGCGGATGCTCGCGGTAAGTTGGCTGTCACTGTGGAGCGAGACCTTGAGCGGAATAACCACGTCTCCAAGTTGGAGCTGGACTTATCCCTGCTGAAGGATAGAGTGGCGGCCAAGGAAAAAAAAAAAGTCGAGATCCTTCAGCGGGATTCCGCCGCCAAGTCCACTGAGGTAACGAGGCTGGAGGGCGAGGTTGCTCGTCTGGAGGCTGAGAGGAGCCGCGCCGAGGCAACCGCTGTGGAATCCTTCAAGCAGTTCGCTAAGTACAAACGGGTTATGCTAGATGCAGTGAAGGCCGGGGCTGCCGCCAACTTGGACCTTTTGAAGCAGAAAGGCGCCATTGACTGGGCGAAGGCGACCCAACCCGCCAGTCAGTCTGTTCAGCGGGAATCCGTGAGTAGGGTGGTCCCTACTCCAGCTAAAGGAGTTCACTCGGGTAGTGGGGAGAGCGGTGAGCATCCAGCGGATAATTCTCAGCAGACTCCACCTCCAACCCAATCTGAAGTCTCCCGTGCTGGTTTCATGGCGGCACACACCCGGGCGGATGTCACCATACTGACGCCAAGTCTTACTGCCCATGGGTCTAATCAAACGAGTCGTCTGGCCGATCGACAGCCGCCGGTGGATGGTGAAGCAGTTGATGCCGTCGATAAACCCTGAAGACTCCGAGTTATGGGCTTGCAGTGCTTTAGATTTTCATTTTGTAATGTCGCGAAGGCCTTCTTGTACTTTTGACAATATTTTTGGGAGGGTAGTCCCGACCCTAAATATAAATGCAGTTTGTGTTTGACTTCTCTAAGCAGTGTTGTTTGTTTGTTGTTATGCCGCTAGAGTTTTGACTTGTGCGTGGTCCGCTATGTTGTTAGCGTTGCCAGTTAACTTTTGTGCTGGACTTGGTGACAATGGTTTGAATAATTCCTAGTTTCATTGATAGCTGACAATTCAGCGTTTACAAAAGCGGGGTTGTACCCGTTGGGTAGCTTCCCTTAGCTAAATATTGAACAAAAATTTAGCTAAGTCAATATGCCCTTGGGTAGCGGCATGACTATTTGTAGTAATACCGAAGGTGTTCGGAGTTCCAAGGGTGGGTCGTTGTGACGCCATCCTTGTCCATTAAGTAGAAGGTGCCCGGGCTAACGACTTCCACAATTTTGTATGGACCTTTCCAAGTTGGGCGGAGTGCAGTGGGCGGTGAAATGACTTCCGTCATTACCCAGTTCTCCAGTTGGAGGTACCGAGCTTTGACCCTGGCGATGTAGAAACGCGATACTCGTTGCTTGTTTTGCAAGTTGTGCAAATGGGCATTGTGTCGTTTTTCCTCGAGGAGGTCCTTGTCGAGGTTGATGCCTTCGCCGTTGCTCTCATAGCAATAGCCTTCGACCCTAGCGGTGGGTTGGGTTACCTCAATTGGTAAGACGACTTCAGTTCCGAACATCATGCAGAATGGTGTTTCACCAGTGGCGGAAGTTAGGGTAGTTATGATGGCCCACAGAACTTCCGGCAGCTTTTTCGCCCATAAGCCCTTGGCGTCGTCGAGTTTCTTTTTTAGCAGCTTCTTTATTATCTTGTTTGCTGCTTCGACTTGGCCATTGGTTTGGGGGTGAGCGACAGATGCAAAACTCATCTTAGTGTCAAGGTTAGCGGTGAAAGATATGAGCTCCTTGTTGTTGAACTGTGTACCGTTGTCTGTGATGATTATGTGGGGGACGCCGTAGCGGCAGTAGATGTTCTTACACAGGAAGTGGGTGACCTTGGTGGTAGTTATGGCCGTTATCGGTTCTGCCTCTATCCACTTGCTGTTGTAGTCTATGGCCACAATGATGTATTTGAATTGGCCCTTGGCGGTTGGGAATTTACCAAGCAAGTCCAGGCCCCATGTGGAGTGGATCCATGGACCAATGATGATTGGCAGGGGTTCCGCCGGGGCATGAGGAAGGTCAGCGTATTGTTGGCATTTGTGGCAAGATCTTGACACCCTTCTGGCGTCGTCGTCGAGCGAGGGCCAAAAGTAGCCTTGTCGCATTGTGCAATTAGCTAAAGATCTGGCGCCCGAGTGGTTTCCACATTCCCCAGCGTGTATCATTTGAAGTACGACATTTCCCTCTTCTGGGGTCAGGCACTGGAGGTTGGGATGGGTGAATCCCTAGCGGTAAAGCTTGCCATTCTGGATGTTATAGCGGGTTGCTCTCCGCTTGAGTTGTCTTGCTTCGACCTTATATCCTCTGGCAGTTTTCCATTGCGCTTGTACTCAATGATTTCATCCATCCAGCTAGGATTGACCTCGATGTTGAAGATCTCCGCCAGGGTTTTTGTGATACTTGGCCTGTCAAGGCATTCCACCCTTGTGTTCGCCGGACTCTGTTGTGATTGAGCGGTTGCCAGCCTTGCCAATGAATCGGCCTTGGCGTTATTTTCCCTGGGGATCTGTGTGATGGTGTGAAATTTGAACTTCTTGAGGAGTGTCTTGACGTACCCTAAGTATGCTGCTAACTGTTGGTCCTTGGCCTGGAAGCTGTCATTGACCTGGTTGACAACTAGTTGGGAGTCGCTGAATATATTGACACTGTCAGCTCCTGAATCAATGGCGAGGAGTAAGCCGGCAATGAGCGCCTCGTACTCCGCCATGTTGTTGGAGGCTTTGAAGTTGAATTTCAACGCATATTCCACATTCAGTCCCCCAGGTCCTGTTAGTATGACTCCGGCGCCGCAGGCCTTAGCGCAAGTGGATCCGTCTACGTGTAGATTCCAGTCTGACTGTTATGGGGCTGGTTCCTCAGCGGTTAATATTTCCCCGCTGGCCTCTACCCCTGTGCTTTGTTCATCCTGACGCTCGGTGAGCTCAGCGATAAAATCTGTCACCGCCTGGCCTTTCAGGGCGGTTCTTGGCTTGTAGTCTATGTCGAACTCTCTGAGCTCGATGGCCCACTTGCTGAGGCGGCCTGAGTGTTCAGGGTTCTGCATTACCTACCTCAGCGGCTGATTTGTTAGGACATGGATTGTGTGGGCTTGAAAGTATTGGTGGAGCCGCCTATCGGCGACTATGAGTGCGAGAGCAAGTTGTTCCAGGGGAGGATATCTTGTTTCTGCCCCGTTCATGCCTTTGCCGGCGTAGAATACAGGGAGTTCCTCCTGGCCCTCTCGCCGGACAATAGCGCAGCTTACCGCTGACTGAGATACCGCTAGGTATATGTATAGTGTCTCTCCTTGTATAGGAATGGAAAGCAGTGAAACTGCCGCCAAGTATTCTTTCAAGCTCTGGAACGCTGCCTCACAGTCTGGGTTCCAGTCGATTACCTTCTTATGGGTTGTCTTCAAAACTTTGAAAAATGGTAGGCACCTGTTAGTGAGCCTGGAGATGAACCGGGAGAAAGCGGTTAGCTTGCCCTGGAGGCTTTGAATGTGTACTTTCCATTCCGGAGCCTTCATGTTGAGGATGGCCTGTACCTTGTCAGGGTTGGCCTCTATGCCCCGCTCATTGACGATGTAACCCAAAAATTTGCTGGCGGTAACGCCAAAGAAACATTTCTCTGGGTTAAGGCGCATGCCATAGGCTAATAGAATGGCGAATATGATGCGGAGGTTTGCCACATGTTCGCTGGCTTTGATGTTTTTGACCAACATGTCATCCACGTATGTTGCCCCAGCGTTCTTTAAACCGAAGGGCATGACATTGTAACAGTATAAGCCCTTGTCGGTTGTGAAGGTAGTGCATTCTTGGTCGCCGGGATGCATCTTGATCTGATTGTATCTGGAGAAGGCGTCCATCATGTTGAGCAGCTCGTGTCCAGCGGTTGCATCGACCAGTTGGTCGATGCGGGGTAGTAGGAAACTATCCTTGGGGCGTGCCTTGTTGAGACCTTTGAAGTCTACACACATCCGCCACTTTCCACTAGGTTTCTTGACCATGAACAAGTTGGAAATCCACTGTGGGTAGTTGACCTGGCGGATGAATCCAATGCTCTGGAGTTTTGTGACTTCTTCCCCTATTGCACGATATCTTTCCTCGTCAAAGGCCCTTCGCCGTTGTTTGACCAGATAGAAGGACGGCTTAATGCTCAGCTTATGTGTGATGATCTCAGGGGAGATGCCTGGCATGTCAGCGTAGGACCATGCAAAGACGGCGGCATTGTCACGTAGGAATTGGGTGAGCTCCGCCGCTATCTCTGGGCTAGCTGAGCGCCTATGCGGACTGTCCGCTCAGGATGTTCACCGGAGATACTGACAACCGCTAGGGATGTTTCTGGGTTGATAGGTTCTTTTTTTATATACATTTTCTCCTCGTCCCTGGGGTCTTCAAAAATATTTGGCGCTGGTGCATGGCCGCCCACTGTCAAGATCTCATGGCAGCGCGCTGACCGTGCCACAGTCGTTGAATAACATTCGCGTGCCAGCTACTGGCTTCCCTTTACACATCCTGTCCCGTTGGGTGTGGGGAACTTCATGAGAAGCATGTATCCGGCTATGATGCATTTGAGTTTGTTGAGTCCCGGTCGCCCAATGATGGCGTTGTATGAACAGAAAGAATCGACCACAATAAATTCAGTGTGTACTTCCGCTGTGCGCAGACTAGCGCCGATAACTAACCGCATATAGTCAGAACCGAGTGGCTGTGTCACGTCACCGGAGAAACTGAGGAGCGGTTCATGGTCTGTTCCGCTGGAGTTTGCTGTAGCAATTATTGAATATGACATTGACAGCGGATCCACTGTCAACAATGATCCTTCCCACTGACCATTTATCGAGTATGGCGTCGATTAAGAATGGATCGTCGTGGGGTAAGTGCATTCCGCGCTCCTCTTCCTCCGAGAAGGTGATGGGTTCCCAGCCAGATTTTTGGAGTTTGGCGGATCTCTCATAGCAGATGTTACAGACTTCCTTGGGGTGGTTAGCGCGTGCATAGCGCTTTCTTGCCCTGTGAGACATGTTGGTGATTGGAGCACCGTCGTCAATGGTGTTGATGCGGCCCAAGGGTTCGATGTTGGCGATCACAGGCGGCGGTTGGCGCACCTTGAACTGTTCCATCTTACCATCACAATACAAAGTCTCGACAGCTGTTTTGAGAGCGTTGCAATTGTTGGTGTTGTGACCGCTGTCCTCATGGTATTTGCACCACTTACCAGTGTTTCTGGGCTTTCCTGCCCTTGGGTATTTTCTTGGAGGTGGCGGCGGGATCTGGTCTTTGCACTGATCGTATATCTCCTCGTACGAGGCGGTGAGGACTATGAACACTGCGTACCGCTGGGAGGACTCCGTCCGTTTGTTACGGTTATCTCCCCGGGATGAGCGGTTGTCCTTGTGATAGTTCTGGTCCTTTTGTCGCTTATTCTGATAGTTGCCCTGTTGCCACTCCCTCTTCTTATCTGTTGGCGGCGTAGCAGGAGTTTTGCTAGCGGTCTCCTGATGGCTGGTGGAGGGCTGATTGGTCTTTGCTGGTGTTGGCGGTGGTGGTAGGGTTTCTCCATATGTGATGAACTCCGCCTGTGCGTGGATGACAGCTTCGCTCATGACGTGGTCATATGCGACATTTGGATGATTGTAATTGAGGTGATAGAGAAATAGACCCTTCAATAACCCCTTCTTGAAAGCGGCCAGCGCCATTGTCTTATCCAGATCCCGGCATTGAGACGCCGCCGCTCGCCATCTGGTGACGAAAGCCTTTAACGTTTCCTCTACTCCTTGTATGACGTTGAACAGTTGAGTTGTGTTGTGATGTCCGGCGGCCAGCAGGATGAACCGGGAGAGGAAAGCGTTTGACAATGCGTGGAATGAGTCAATGGATCCTGGCGGGCACTCAAAGAACCAGCTCATTGCATCGCCGTCCAAAGTCTAGCTGAACACGTGGCAGAGAGTTGCGTCATCAAATCCCTTGTTGTTTGTGACATTCTTGAACGTGTCCATGTGGACGAAGGGATCTGACATGCCGCTATAGTGTGGCATTTTTGGCTTTTTTGCATATGCTGGTCGGACGACCTGCAAAATCCTAGCGGTGAATGGTCCTGGTTTGGACGCGAAGAACGGATTTGGAATTGGCGCTGGGGCGCCTGCCTCCGCCCGGATTAGCCTTTGCTCCAATTGCTGCATCCTTTCTAAAATTAGAGCGGTTGCATCTCCAGCGGGTCCTGCCTGGAGGTTCCGCTGTACCAGTTCTCGCCTGCGGGCGGGCTGGAGGCCCTCAGTTCTAGCCCTGGTCACGAAGCGGCTGCTGTGCCGCTGTGACTCCGCCTCCTGCTCCATGATAAGGTGGGGCAGGGGAGGTGGGCCCATGCCCAATAGTTCTGGAGGGTTTGGCGGTACTTTCATCTGTATAACTGGTATTGGTACCAGCCCGCCTGGGTTGGGTCGACTACGTCTGGTGCTCCACGATTGCTCGCTCTGCGCTGGGTTAACATTTGCCTCCAGTGCCTTCTTTAATTCGTCGAATTTGGACATTAGGGTGGCTACCTGCTTTTGGGCCTCAGCCTTCTCCTTGCGCTCTTGTTCACGCTCCCTATTTGCCTTGTGGAGATCCGCCAATGCCAGCTCATACATAGCGGCGAGGTCCTGGAGCGGTGGGCGACTGCCGCCTGGTTAGGTTTGTGCTGCAGTTTGGGTCAGCGGGACCTAGGATGAGCCCTGTGGTTCTGCGCTGGGGTTGACCGGAGTATTGAATAATGCACGATTAACATTAACCATTGGGTTAATGTCAGTCGCGGGGTTGGTCGGTTGCGGGTTGGCAGGTTGTTCCGCCTGCTCCTCAGCATTTCCCCCGCTACCGTTAGTCATGGTAGTTGTGGTGGAATGACCTTTTGCTCAAAGGTTCCCATAGACAGCGCCAATGTTGATGTCTAAGGTCCAACGGTAGCTTAAACCTTTGGATAACGCTGGTCCGAAGGGCGGACCGCTACTTATGATGCTCTTGGTGTTTCCACTACCTGTCAAGTAAAATACACAGGGCATCAGAGGGAGACCGCGTTGGGCGGTCTTCTCTTCTCCGATGCCTAAGTTAGTCAATGTATTTATGTTGACATAGTAACAGTAGCCAAGTAGTGTAATGCTAATCAATGAAGAGAGAGGAGAGAGGAGAGAACCTTTTATAGGTGAGGAAAGGTCTGACATTCTCCATGTTTTCGATGTGGGACTGATGTGCATCAGTCCCCAACTTCTGGAGCTTCTGATGCTGTCTTGGCTCGGCGCGTCAGCGGTGCTCTGGGGGTGATCCGGGGCTCAAGCGATAGCCTGCCTGGTGGTGTTTTCGTAGGTCACACCTTTGGCGATAGCTGGTGCCGCTGGCGGTCACATGAGCGTGGCTCATTATGGCTAATTATGCTTGCAAATGCCTATGTAAGTACAATATATAACTGATGGAAAGTGTTGATGAACCTAAATTATGCATGCAGTTGCTCTGCCTAAATTATGCATGCAGTTGCTCTGCCTAGATACTCTCTCTCGATCATTATGTAACTGTTGGCTAGGTTTAGAGTTGGAACTATGAATTGTATTTTGGATGATGTTGATGAAATGAAACGTAGGCATCATTTTGAATGCTGATCTTAGTCCAATTTTATGGTTTTGATGATTGTAAATGAATGATGTTGAAATGGTTGAAAGGCAACCGATATATGCAGGTTTCACAATTTATGTTGTATCAAGAAAATAGAAACAACATAAACAAATGATCATCTGTTGTTTCTACCAAGTTCAAACAACATAAAAGTAGAGTTCAAAGAGCAGACAACAGAAGTAAGTGGTTGATATGTTGTTTCTACCTACTTCAAACAATAGAAAAGTGGAGTTCAAACAACACTTAGACAACAGAAGTAGGTGGTTGATATGTTGTTTCTACCAACTTCAAACAACATAAAAGTAGAGGTCAAACAACTCCTAGACAACATAATTAGGTGGTTAATCTATTGTTTCAAACTACTTCAAACAACATAAAAGTATACTTCTTAGCACTCTCAAACAACAGAATTAAATGACTCATGTATTTCTATTAACACTCAAACAACATAACATAACTAAAACAATGGTTGAAAGTCCAAACAAACAACAGAAAAATGAGATTGAATACTACTTCAGACAACAGAAATTTGAGTAAGACTATACTCCAGGTGACATTCAAACAACATAAAAAAAAAACTAAAACTGTAGTTGGAAATCAAATCTAACCACAAGAATCACAATTATCTGTAGTCCAAACAAATCTCAAACAACATAACTCACGGTATAAATGTTGTTGCATACTAAATCAGTCAACATATATCTGTCATTGTACTTTAAATCAGACGACAGAAGCATCAACTAAGCTTAATATTGGTTCAATCAAACGACAGAAACAACAAAAACTCCGTTATCTTACATTAACTACATCGACGGTTATTTTTTGAATCCATTGATGAAGTGAATTTCCAACAACATTAATATGTAGTGGTAGTGTTTCAGATGATAGATAGACCCCGATTCTTCAATATTAGGTACTTCAGACGACAGTACCTTAAACTGAATATGTCGTCTGAGTGCATTATCAACGACGGAGAATATCTGTCGTCTGAGTGGCTTAGAGACGGCAGCCACCTAGACAACATATTTTTACTTCATCAGACGACAGATGTGATCTGTCGTCTGAAGGCTTTTTTGGCATAGTGAGTACTAGACTCATCAACTAGGATTGGTAAGAGCCACTCCGGGGCCATTTGCCACCAATATGTAGGAAAAGGAAGGGAAAGAGCTGCCTTGCTACACTATGAGCAACTTTATTACACTCTCTAGGCATATAACCCCAACTACAAGACTGGAAAAAAAAAAAAAAAAAAAAAAAAAAAAAAAAAAAACTCAAAAGTACCTTAGCTTCATCAAAAGATGTGCTTTAGTAAGTCAAATTATAACATATTTGTTTTTCTCGATTTAGTGAAAATTAAAGTTTGTAAGGTACGTCTTCTCCAACCCAAAGGGCTAAAAATAGCCCTGAAGTTAAATTTTAGCCCTAATTCTTTACTATTCATCGATGTGACATCAACCGTCTCCAACTCGTCAAGGCTAAATTATAGCCCTAAAATATATTTTAAAAATTTGAATATTTTTTATCAGATTCTTACTTATAATAATTGAAATCATTTTTATGATAACAAAAAATTCGATTGTACTTTTTAAATGCTTTTGTCATGAATAAAACAAATATTGAAAATATGACACATGGTTTAATGCTTTTATCAAACATTTATTTCATAATAACTTAAAGTTACAAGGAAAATTTATTCAAAAAAAAAAAACCAACGGCTAGATGACCTCAGCAACTAGCCGTTGTTGACATCATGCTCGCAAAACATCTGACTCCAACGTGGCCCTCCCCACTTTCTGATCCATTTTTGTAAAGGGCTATTTCAAGGTTATTTTTAGCCCTTTGGGTTGCCTTTTAGCCCTCATTTTTGGCCCTTTACCCCTTAACCTAATGGGTTGGACATGAGTTGACTTAAAGTTTACCCTTTTAGCCCTTTATACATGTGGGTTGGAGAAGGCCTAAGACTCTTGAAAGGCAGTCGAAAGAATTTTAAGCTCGATATATAGAAAACACATTGAGCTTTGAAATTGTAAAAGTAAAATGGGAATTGGTCTGCTCATTTCATTTGATAACCCTTTTATATAGGGAGAGAATTACAACGAAAATATCAAATACAATAATGATAGTAAATGTTGATTTAGGCCTCATCATATGGCCCCGACCCTTTTTTATTTAGGGTAGGGTATGGGTCACACAAATAAAGCCCGGCCCTACCCTACGACCCGGCCCGATTGAGCCCGTAAGGGCTAGGCCCGGCCCTAAAATTTATATTTTATTTCTGTTATTTTCTATTACATGTGTTATATGTATAAAACTATGGAAGTATAGAAAATTATTTCAATCTGCCATATTAGGAAATGAGTCTTTTAAATTGAGCCATATTTTGAGAAGAAAAAAATAATTTTTTTTAAATAATTAACCGTTAATTCGGCAAAAACGCCGCCGTTTTAATATAATCTTATGGGTATTTTAATATTTACCAATAATTACTGTTAACTAATTAACTGTAATAATTACAAAGCTATTATTTCAAATTGGACAATATATTCATGTAATACCAATTTTGAAATAAATCAAGTAATCAACATAACTAAAAATAATCAATTGGTCGAGTTGAAACCATTTTACCAATGTAATGTTAACTTCTTAATGAGGAAAATGGGGGACGAAATGGAATTTTTTAAAATGCACCGCTAGATGTTATTTTCATATGAATATATGTTAGTGGTAGAAATTTCAGCAATTTCCGCCTTCGTTTGGACCTCGATCTACCCGGTCAACTCAATACCCTAAATAGAACATAAAACAAATATGCTCTTAACCGGTCCTTGGCAATTCACTTTTTTCGATCTTTCAGCTCCCACACTCTCATGGGTAGGGGGTATACTTATGGATGTCAAAATTCCACAACGTTTGTCCGCGCATGGTGCCGCTCCCCTTAGGGAAGTTTGCTTGTGCAAAGCGTTGACCGCTCCGTTAGGTGCCTTATTCATGGCGGATCAGCCTAATTTCTTTACACAATACCTATCACTATTGTATAAACATATAAGAATTTTCCGATTGATCGATTTTCATTTCAAAATTTTTGGATCGCACATAATCCTTATATGCCTATTAATGTAGTATAACTAGTATATTAGGCTTGTTACCCTCCATGAGCAAAATGGGGGACGAAATGGAATTTTTTAAAATGAACCGCTGGATGTTGTTTTCATATGAATATATGTTAGTGGTAGAAATTTCAACAATTTCCACATTCGGTTGGACCTCGATCTACCCGGTCAACTCAATACCCTAAATAGAACATAAAACAAATATGCTCTTAACCGGTCCTTGGCAATTCACTTTTTTTCGATCTTTCAGATCCCACACTCTCATGGGTAGGGGGTCTACTTATGGATGTCAAAATTCCGCAACGTTTGTCCGCGCATGGTGCCGCTCCCCTTAGGGAAGTTTGCTTGTGCAAAGCGTTGACCGCTCCGTTAGGTGCCTTATTCACGGCGGATCGGACTAATTTCTCTACACAATACCTATCACTATTGTATAAACATATGAGAATTTTCCGATTGATCGATTTTCATTTCAAAAATTTTGGATCGCACATAATCCTTATATGTCTTGTAATGTAGTATAACTAGTTTATTAGGCTTGTTACCCTCCATGAGCAAAATGGGGGACGAAATGGAATTTTTTAAAATGAACCGCTGGATGTTGTTTTCATATGAATATATGTTAGTGGTAGAAATTTCAACAATTTCCGCATTCGGTTGGACCTCGATCTACCCGGTCAACTCAATACCCTAAATAGAACATAAAACAAATATGCTCTTAACCGGTCCTTGGCAATTCACTTTTTTCGATCTTTCAGCTCCCACACTCTCATGAGTAGGGGGTCTACTTACGGATGTCAAAATTCCGCAACGTTTGTCCGCGCATGGTGCCGCTCCCCTTAGGGAAGTTTGCTTGTGCAAAGCGTTGACCGCTACGTTGGGCGCCTTATTCATGGCAGATCGGCCTAATTTTTTTACACAATACCTATCAATGTTGTATAAACATATGAGAATTTTCAGATTGGTCGATTTCCATTTCAAAATTTTTGGATCGCACATAATCCTTATATGCCTATTAATGTAGTATAACTCGTTTATTAGGCTTGTTATCCTCCATGAGCAAAATGGGGAACGAAATGGAATTTTTTAAAATGCACCGTTGGATGTTGTTTTCATATGAATATATGTTAGTGGTAGAAATTTCAACAATTTCCACCTTCGGTGTGTGTATTAAATATGTTCAATAAAAAACAATGAGTCTTTTATTACCAATATATACCATTAAGCCATATTTTGAGAAGAAAAAAATAATGTTTTTTTTTTTTTGTTAAACAAAATAAGACCCTTTTTTGGCCCATTTCGGCCCTATTTGAGGGCCGGCCCGACCCGGCCCTTTCGGCCCTAACGGATCGGACTTTTCGGGCGGGTAAGGGTTAGCATATTTAAGCCCTGGCCCGACCCTACCCGGCCCTAAATTTTGTTGACTTTGACTAGGCCCGGCCTGGCCCGACCCTAAGCCCTAAAATTTAGGGTAGGGCCGGCCCTAGCCCGGCCCATGATGACCCCTATGTTGATTGAGCTGTAATCACAATTCCTTAATTCTCTCTTCATCAGTTACTTTGACGAAGGCACATGGTGTGTTTTTCCTTTAACACTCCCCCTTGTGCCAATTCAAAGACGAAATGGTGCATGAATTGTTGCCTTACTAAAAACCTTACCAAGTAAAAACAAAAACCCTTTGGGAAAGAAAAAACACCTTGGTCGAAGGAAAAGAGCACAACGCACCTATTACATTTGATGATGACATGTGTGTGTTAGACTCCCTCTGATGTCTACACCTCCCCCTAATCCTTACATTAGTCAAGGGAGCTTGGAAAGTCTTCGCATTCCTATGTTTTTCACATGTCTCTCAAATATGGCCTTAAGCAATGATTTGGTAAACAAATCTGCCACATTCTCCTTAAACCTTACTTGATTCACTTGAATCTTGAGGAGTGCCTATTGTTGCTGATTATAGAAAAACTTTGGCGATATGTGTTTTGTATTATCACCCTTGATATAACCTAGCTTCATCTGTTCGATGCAAGCTGCATTATCTTCATAAATGCAAGTAGGCTCTTCAGTGCTAGAACTCAAACCACTAGTCCCTCGAATATGTGTAATGATAGCTCTTAACCATATACACTCACGAACCTCCTCATGTAGAGCAATGATCTTAGAGTGGTTCGAGGAGGTAGCCACAAGGTTTTGCTTGGTTGATCTCCAAGATATCGTCGTGTTGCCAATGATAAATACATAATCAGTTTGGGAACGACCTTTGTGTGGGTCAGAGAGGTACCCAGCATCAGCAAAACCAACCAAAACATTATTTGGGGATTCGTTTAGTGAGTGGCGCATTTGCCATCAACATTTCTTTTGGGGATTACAGTTCCATCTGCGGCCCCTCTTGTCTCTCTGTAGGGAAAGAACAGTCTCAAGTCAATGGTTCCTTATCGAAAAATGTTCTTGATACCATTCCAATGATGCTATGTTGGCACTGAGCTAAATCTAGCTAACAAGTTCACTGAGAATGCAATGTCTGGTCGAGTGCATTGGGCTAAGTACAATAATGCGCCTATTGCACTTAGATAGGGAATTTCAGCTCCTAACACCCCTTCGTCATCTTCCTTTGGACGAAATTGATCTTTCTTTGCATCCAAACTTCGACCGATCATTGGAGTGTTAGCAGGATGCGCTTTGTCCATGTTGAATCGCTTGAGCATCTTTTAGACATATGAAGACTAGTGGATTAGTATTCCACAAACTCGGTGTTCTAGTTCAAGGCCTAGACAGAATTGAGTTTTTCGAAGATCCTTCATCTCAAATTCAGATTTCAAGTAGCTCGCGATTTCTCTTATTTCATCAAAAGTACCTATTATGTTCATATCATTGACATATACAGCTACAATTGCAAATCCGGAACTTGTTTTCTTTATGAATACGCAGGGCCATAATTCATCGTTCTTGTATCAATTCCCAATCAAGTAGTCACTTAGACGGGTATACCACATCTGCCAGGATTGTTTCAATCCGTAAAGTGAACGTTTCAACGTAATTGCAAATGCACTCTGTGGTTTAGAATCACTTGACTTGGGTAATGTAAGGCCATCAAGAACTTTCATATATATCTCTGAATCAAGATCCCCATAGAGATATGCAGTAACCACATCCATGAGCTGCATTTCCAGTCCTACGGAAACTACCAGGCTAACTAAATAGAGGAATGTTATAATGTCCATTACGGGAGAGTATGTCTCCTCATAGTAAATTCCAGGGCGTTGTGAGAAACCTTGCACGACAAGGCAAGCCTTATACCTCAGGACTTCATTCTTCTCATTACGCTTTCTGACAAAGACCCATTTATGCCCTACAGGATTTACACTTGCTGGGGTTAGCACTATCGGACCAAATACCTATCTCTTTGCCAGAGAATCTAGTTCAGCCTGGATTGCTTCTTTCCATTTAAGCCAATCTGCTCTTTGTTGATATTCTGCAACAGAGCATGGTTCGATATCATAGTGCTCTATGATTTCCTGAGCAACAGTGTATGTAAATACATCATCAATGTGTATGGAAGATCTTTCCATCAACTCATACACACTCTCATAATCCATTGAGATTTCTTTGTTCTCTGGAATCATTTCAAACATCGGAGCGTCCTTCAATATTGGTTCATGGACATAACTATAATCAGAGACAATCTCATGAGAGGGATTCTCTACATTGATGAATAATGGATCGGTCTGTGCGTTACTCGCCCTCTTCTTCCTTGGGTGAGTGTCAGTCGAACCAAGTGGCTTCCCCCTCTTCCTTTGGGAAGCCACGGCCTCAACCACACCTCCACTAAGTGTGGTTGCAGCGCCTCTATTTACGGCGCCATGCCCCTTGTTGGGGACTTTTAACATTAACCTTGTAGGCACATTTGCAGCTGGTATATGTGATCTCGTCACTTTTGTGATATCAATAAACGCATCAGGCATCAAATCTGCTACGTTTTGAAGATCGATTATTCTTTTCACTTCACTTTCACATTGTAAAGTGCGGGGATCAAAATGAGACAAAGTGGGGACAAACCACGATAATTCCTATCATTCCCTTGGAAAATCCTTTTTCCTATCTCCCCCTAACGTCGAGAAGACTGTCTCATCAAAGTGATAATCCGTAAATCTAGCGGTAAAGAGATCGCCTGTCAATGGTTCCAAATAGAGGATACTTGTCGGAGATTCGTATCCAACATAAATACCTAATCGTCTCTGTGGACCCATTTTTGTGCGTTGTGGGGGCACAATAGGCACATATACTGCGCAACCAAATATGCGTAAATGTGAAATGTTAGGCTCATATCCAGTTACCAACTGGTACGCTGAAAATGGTTGGCTAGCGGTGGGTTTGAAACGAATAAGTAAAGTTGTATGCAATATTGAATAACCCCAGGCAAATATAGGCAGGTTGTTGCGCATAACCAGAGCCCTAGCCACCATCTGTAGCCTTTTGATGGTGGCTTCTGCGAGACCATTTTGTGTATGCACATGGGGTACAGGATGCTCTACATTGATCCTAATAGACATGCAATAATCATCAAATGCGTTTGATGTAAACTCTCCAGCATTATCAAGATTTATAGACTTGATAGGGTGATCAGGGTGGTAAGCCCTTAAACGTACAATCTGTGCTAGGAGTTTTGCAAATGAAGCATTTCTTGTGGACAATAATGCGACATGTGACCAGTGTGTCGAAACATCCACTGGAACCATAAAGTACTTAAATGGTCTGCATTCTAGATGGATAGGTCCACAGATATCTCCTTGTATCCTTTGTAAGAATAGAATGTTTTGTTTCGTTTCTTTAGCATATGAAGGTCTCGATCTTGTTTTTGCTAAAGAACAGGCTTTGCAAAACGAGTGATGTGCCTTTGAAATAGTCAATGAGACATAATGGGAAGGAGATAGTGTTTCTGGTACTTCGGAAGGCAATGGCTCCATTTGAGCAGTACTAGGACCGACACCTTGCAGTGCGGCGGATTATATTTTTCACTCGAAAGAAAGGATGTTCGTGTAAGTTCTTTAAAATAATGATTATCATGTCACGATCAGGGTGCCTTAGGCGGTCATGCCAAAGCCTGTATGAGTTAGTGTCCCACATTTCATTGTTGGTGACAGCATAGGATTCAATGATCCGAATAGTAGTGAGGTACAGTCCACTAGATTGACTCATTAGTTTCTCTAAAATGTTTTTCCTTCCACATTCATTAGAGGTAATATAAATGTATTCGGTTCTATTCTCACAGCAGGTTTCTATATGATAACCGTTGGCACGAATATCTTTGAAACTTAACAAGGTACGAATATCTTTGAAACTTAACAAGGTGACTTTAAATATTGTGCCGTTAGGCAACAAAAATTTGGCAGTTCCTCGCCCTTTTATTACTTGTGATGATTCAATCATCATAGTCACAAAGGAATTATAGGCTATTAATTCAATGAATAATTGTCTATGCCTTAATATGGTGTGGGTAGTCCCACTATCAACTAAGCACTTAAGTTCTGGCCTCCTTCTTCCATATAGTGAGCTTCTTGTTCTTTAGACCCCTTATACCTCTTGTAAGTGGCTGCTACTCTGTTGCTTGCTTGGAAGTTCTTGTACCAATGCCCAATAACTCCACACCTATAGCATGGTTCATTGCCAACTCTTTCTTTTTTGACTGAAAGGTTCTTAGGTGTCTTTTGCACCTTATTTCCATGACCACTAGGGCCAGCACCACCATCTCTGCTCCATACATTGGGAGGGCCTCACCTCATGTCCCTTTCCATGTGGTGCATTATTTCCACATGGGTAGGGATCAGCACTTCCAACCCCCTTTGCATTGGGGTTCTTTCCACCTTTCACTTTGCCATAATTAGCCTCAAGAATTTTCTTTGTCCCAACAAGCCTGACAGTGTTGTTCAAAAGAACCTCATTTTGCCTCTCAGCCACTTGCAGTAGGTTGATTAGCTTATTGAAGGTTGTGATTCATTTGTTGTCATACTCCAGCCTATATTGGTTAGCTAGTATAAGTGCTGAAGTAGGAAAAGTGGAAAGAGTCTTCTGGATCATATCATCTTCTGTGAGTTCCTTTCCACAGAAATTGAGACGTGCCTTTAAGCGCAACATGTCCTTATTGAAGTCATTGACCCTTTTGTAGTCAAGCAAACGGATTTCATTCCACTAAACGGTCAGTTCTGGGAGTAAAGTGTCATGAATGTTCCATAAATGTCCCTTAAGGGCATCCCATAGTTCTCTGGGTGTCTTCAACTGAAGGTACTCCCGGCGTAGGCTAGGAACAATATGTCGCCTTAGAAACATTAAGGCACTTGCTTTCACCTTGTTAGACGGTACATCGTCTTTGGGGTCGGTGATGGTGGCAGTATAGTCTTTTGCCACATAGGTGGTTTCCACATCAGAAACCCAACGATGGTACTCAAGTCCTTCTGAGTCCAAAATGTCAAATTCATGTCGAGTTGGATCAGCCATCTACATAAACAAGAGAGAAGATATATAAATTACGCAGTCATAAAGACATCCACATAAATTATTTTCTAAGAATATGAATTAGATTTCAAGACCAAGATTCGTAATGGTCATGTTTTTTTTTTTTTTTTGATGCTATGTGAAAATGCTTTATCATGGTAATTATGTATGCGCATGAATTTTCATTATCAGAGCAAAACTCAATTTATATATAGCATACTAAATAAGGAATAACCAGAGCATGTTTAATAATGAATAAAACATAGCATATAAGAATCACAATTATATAGGGCAGTAAGCAGTAGTAAAACTTGCTAAAACATGCTTTTGAATTTCACATTAAAAATAATTATAAAAGGTAGTAATATAAATTACAGGACATGCTTAAAATTTCAAAAATAATATATATCAAAATATATCCTACACATTATAACAACAATAATATAGCATGCACAAATTTCTACGAATAATAAAACATAGATAAAATAACAAGGCATGCTAAAAGGATGAATATTATCTAACCATACATGCTCAAAAGTTCTAATTGTAAATAATTAAATTTACCGGAGTATGAAATTAAATAAATAAAAGAGAACATACTCGGTTTCGAGAAACAAAACGATCCTAGCGCACGCACGTGTTGATGCAGGCGTGTGTAACGATCCAAGGAGCCTATGCATATCTGGTGGGTTCTGTGCTCTAAGCTAGCCCGTGCGGCTTGGATTGACGAGGAAAGACGCGGCTCGGCTCGGCTTGATAGATCTGGATTTTTTTTTTCTAGTTTTGTTTTCTTCTGGTATCATCGGGAAAAAGAAAAAAATCTAGGAATTTTTTCTCTCTTTTCTTAGCTATTGGATCTGAGCGTGCTGATAACGTGTAAAAGTAAAATGAGAATTGATTTACTTATTTCATTTGATAGTCTCTTTATATAGGGAGAAAATTACAATGAAAATATCAATTACAATAATGATAGTAAATGCTGATTGAGCTGTAATCGCAATTCCTTAATTCCATCTTTCGTCACTTACTTTGACGAAAGCACATGATGTGATTCTCCTTTAACAGAAAGCACATGATGTGATTCTCCTTTAACAGAAATTCAAATAAAGCTTACTTTTTTGCAATGAAAAAAATAAAATAAAAAGTTTGATCGTGCAAAGCAAAGTAAAAGACTAAAAGGTAAAAGTTAATATTTTGTGCTGAAAAATTATAAGAACGATTATATTATGGTTATCACGCCTTTCCTTGGAACCATCGCATAGATTTCAACTATCAAGGAAATGAAATTACTGCATATAAGGTGTGCTATGGTAAGGCATTTTAATATAAATTGGGTCAAATCGTGATGTCGAACATTTGAAAGACTAGCTCATGAGCTCGATTTGTAGGAGCCATTAATTGGGAGCCGAATGAATGTCGATTTCTTTCAAAAAATGTGGTCTGGTCGCGCGAAGCAAAAGAATAGATAAAAATCAATCTTCTAGCACACACTTAATTAGGTTATGACTTGTACCACTTGCGCATGAAAGTTCCAAAAATTAAGAAAAGTATATTTTTGCTCAAAAGACATGTTATAGACTTATTACAACACATTTTGGCACAAATTAAGTCAAATTTCGATGCTAAAAAAAATCTACAAATTGAGGTCCTTAAGACTCATAGGTGAAGTTTATGAACCACACTGAGTCTTCTAAGCTGAATGAATACAGGGGCGAAACCAGGATTTAAATCTTGGGGGGGTCCAAGCCGTTACGTATATTTTTGTTTTTGAAAAATATTAGAAGAAATATTGTCAGATGTGTTTGCATAGAAACCTTCTAAATGTTTGCTCGGATCCCTCTTGTATATAGACTAATGCACATTATAACTATTATTCATTCAGTAGTTTACGTTTTTTCTCAGAAAATTAATTCCCTTATAATTTATCCAAAAATTAGTCATGCATATCAGACTTCATTTGTCTTAATTGACAAAAGACTAGTATAATTATTTTTTGGGTACAGTAATAAATCTTATTGTTGGGTGAATGATAAAGTACATAATTTACCAAATAAATAGTTAAGTAATTAGTAAACTAACTAATTTAGTTATCAAAGCCATCAAATCCTATTCAAAAAAAAAAAACTAACTAATTTAGTTTCTTAATATTATTTATTTCTGTTTTGAACTTTGATTAGTTATGATTTATGAGAAATTTCTGGGACAGAGGGGGGGGGGGAGGGTCCAATGCTTGAATTAAGCTCAGTTTTAAATATCTCAAAGCCTAATTAGCTAGTTAATTGAGATTTACCAAAACATCTAGAGGGGGTCTGGACCCCTTCAGGCCTTGGAATGGGTCCGCCCCTGAATGAATAGAAGTTTTTTGTGAAAAGATGTTGAATACTGCGAAAGCAAATTCATTTTGTTACTTATACCCCGTTAAGTGCTAATGACATTTCTTGTCTATCAGATACCAGAGTTTTTACATACAGATGAGTCTTCCCATGAATATTAGGATGAATAGAGGATGAGAGGGGTTCTATGACAAAGGGAAGGGGTCATCCCTTGTGCAAGGGAAAGAATTAATCTGAGTTTGAGAGATAGTCCATTACATTTTGGTTGTACCATAAAAGTTAAACAAATATAATTTATTAGGCCATCAATAATTGAAGAAAGCAAAAAAAAAAATATTATATTTTGGAAAATCCAACCTCAATTGTCACTATTCATACAAATAGAGAGTTCTATTTATAGACCGTATTTTTTAGGGGCACCCGCAAAGGTTCACCCTCTAAAAATTGACCTATGACACTTAAAACGTCGCGCACACGGTATTATTTAGTAATAGGCGAAAGAATAGTTCGCTCTGTGCTCAACGCATAGTTCTATATATAGACTATTTCCAACCAAAAGATGCAAATTTCAAATCCAAGTTCTTGTTTTCATGTAGGTGAGCCAACTTCTAATTATTTTTACGTTGCAACAGTTGTATCTAAGGTTTCAACAACTTAAATGTGGGTCTGTAAAGTTTCATTTTACTTATTAATGGAGATAGTATTTAGCTAAAATGTTCCAAATTTTAGTATTCAATAACTTTTTCTTTTTATCACCACTCCCTAGTCCCTACCCACTCTTCCTCAGCCTACGCACTCATTTCTGATATCAATAAGATTTGAACTCAGAATCTTTACATGGCCTAACTAACAAACTAACAACATACCACAACTAACCCACAATTACAAATTTTATATTTTTTTGAGAAATAGATAACTTCATTAATTTATCCATGGCTAGAAGGCACATACATCACAAGCTCTCTCATGCCAACATATCTAGATGGCACAAGCTGCCAAGCAAATGACAAGTGACTCTCATTGTAAACAAATACGCACACTTATTAAGAGTGCCTAGCTAAATGCTCAAAACCCAAACTATCCAAGTTCTTGCTATAGCAACCCTACTCGCCTAGAGACCTCAATTGGTGTGAGTAGCTAAATTACATAGCACTAGACTCTAAAACAAATGCTAGGCACAGAAACAGGAAACTTAAAGTTTCCCCTTGCCCTTAGCTTTAGGGCCAACCTCCTGAGTAGTAGTAGCAGCAGGATAAGCGAGATGTACGTAGAGGAGTCAATCCCACTTTCTTGGGAGACCGGGAACCTTTGTTTTTGCTTCCAAGCAGTCTGCCCAACCTCTTCTTCATTGTCATAAGCGTAACACCATCCTCAACTTCAGTCAAGCCAAGAGCTTCCGCATGTAGGGTCAGAAGCTTGCCTCCCAAGATAGTTTTGAATTTCTTGGGAAAGGGATCAGCTATCTCTTGTCGACCTCTTTTCTTATAGGTCAAGGTTTGCTTCTGCACAGCCTGCATGGTAGAGGACGATTGAAGATCTTTTGTCCCTGATTCAGAAGGTTCCACCGATATCACCGTTTCTGGCAATGCAACCTCATGATCCATGCCTTCCAAACCTGACATGTTGGGCATGGTACCTTCAGGAACTGCAGGTTCAGTAGTGGGTCGCTCTAAACGTCGAATGACTGACTTCTTCTTTTTCAGCAAGGAATAGGAAGGCATAGGTAGATCACCGGGATTCTAGGCAGAGAAAGTAAAAGTGCCGCCAGAGGTAGACGGTCCGACACCAAATTGCAAAACCCTAATATCAGAAAGAACAACGGGCTCCTCACACTTCACCCCCGAATGCGTAATCATGCCACACTGAGAGCATCTACCCTTAAGGTGCTCAAACTGGAACTGCAGAATGGGCTCTACACCTGGAGCCAAGAAAACCCTACGCTCGAGAAGAACCTGTTTGGATATGTCATGAGAGAAGAAGATGTGCACAACCCCTTTGCGAAACTCTCTCTTATCGTAGTCCAAGTAGCCTCCCAAGAGGTTATCGATGAGGATGAGAATGCCAGGTTCCTCATAGAGAGGAGAGATACCCGAAACCCTAATCCATATCCTTACATGCTTCACAGGGACGTCAGCGATGGGGGTGACTCCATCATACTCCTCTAGATAGACCGGAGCCCGATCATAGCACCATACACCACCCCTAAGCACCTTGTTTCAATCTCTAACCAGATCAAAGGAGAACAGAAATATGTTGTCCGCCTTTTCTTGGATGTGGAAGTCCTTCTCCACCATCCAAGTCAGGAAGAACTGAGATTTGAAAGCGTTTGGAGCCCACCGGTTTGCGGGTGAGTGGTTTTCCGAGAAGAAAAGATTGAGCAGATCGATGAACTGGACCTCCTCCAATCTTTCCCAGATCCGGGGTTTTACCCCCTTCAGCTAGCGCCAGAGAGGCAGCAAAGCTGGTAGTGACGGCGTCGATTGAAGCCATGAAGCAGTGAAGAAAAGTCGAGGGTGGCGGAAGTCGCAGACTAGAGAGCTAGGGTTTAGGAGAGAGCCACTAGGATTCGAGAGGAAATCTCGCTTGTTTTCCCGTGGGTTTATTACAAATTTTGTATTGATAACACAAAGTGAGATAATATTATTGCAATTAGCATCACACTGATACACATAAATAATTAGACTTCAATCATAGAAATGCCAAACTATATAAATTATAACGTAAGTCACAGGTACTACAAGTGATAGATCACATTATTGATTTTTATTCCCTCCATGCACCCTTCTTCTTCTCCCCCGGCCCGCTAGTAGTGCTCGCTCTCCACTACTTTTTTTAAATATTAATCAATTAATTTTAGCAGTTTTCAAGCTCCATGCATTTCCTGCGATTTTGACACTCTCATTTCCATAATTGAAAACATATAAGTGCGTATCACCATCAACAGCTAATGTGGGATAAACCCTAGCTGTTATGCAGGCCTTGCCTTCTCCTCCAAAGCTCTCCACTATCGAGTGATCAATCTGAAACATTGTTTGAATGAATGAGGAACACAAATTTGTAATCATGAATTGGGTACATTTTGTTAGAAAACCAAATGAAATATGCAAGATTTAAAATCTGATGGTGGCATTTTTCAGGTTTCAAGGAAAACAAGTATTAGATTCTTAAATACCGTGATGAAAATTTTTGGCCAGCAAGAATTTTATGCTTGAAGCATATATGATAAGAGAACGCTATATAGAAATCCTGACTTTTAAATATAGAAATACCAGTTGAGATATTAAATTAGGCTTCATAGTTACTTACCAAGCTTCTTAGTGACAGCTTCTCATGAAGAAGATCCACATTTACAAAAGCCCCATATGTGGTCTTATCATTATCTTGATTTAAGGAAGACCTACCAGACATCCAAATTACCATTGGGTTTAATCAATGGCCGGGTTAAATATATAAGCTCAACTAATTATGGTTAGACAACGATTGTTAGGAAGTGATCGAGAGAGAAATACCTGCTTTGGTCACTGCACATGAGCACCACATATTTGTTGTTATTGTTCTGAGATTTAAATATCCTATAGAATAGTGCTGTATTTTCTTTCAATCCCTTTGAAGCCAAAACCAGTAAACCAAATGGTCCTAGATCACCTTTAACTGAAGCACCCTTCTTGCTACACAAAATTTGTGGATCAGTCCAACTTGGATCAAACACTTCTGCTTTCTTCAAATCACTTATCGCAAATGTAATTTCTACATCAGCCTGTCAAAACCAAATAATAACTTAACAAAATCAAAATAAGTAATGAAGTTGGATTTATGTGTTTTTTAATAAAAAGATGTGGCAGAAACCCATTGCAAGCCAAAAAAAAAAAAAAACTAAAGACATGCATACTTGTGCTGATGTGACCCCAAGTACTTCATGAAGTGATCCTCCCTTGAGCACAATGTTGGGCAACTTGACCTGTTTGATTCTCAGCTTTTCAAGTTCTACAACAGGCCATTGCACCAATTGTTTTCCAGACTTATCAAGCACAAGGGTCCTTGGAACTGCCTGCAATAATAGACAATTTGAATATCATAAAATTTAGTTCTTGGGAGGTCTAGACCAATTGTTAAATAAAGTACGATATGCATGGCCAATGTACCTGGAGTCCAGACCACCCCTTCTTGATGTCATCATCTACACTTGAAGATTCATTAATCCAACCCCACAAGATCCTACGGTTCTTGGCACTGTCAAAGAAGGTTTTTGAAGCATAGAACTTGCCATAATCATATCTCAAACCAGTATCACTCTCCACCGATCCCTTATCTGGGATATAGATATCCTTCTTCAGGTTATATGTCCCAATTGTATAGTACTCTTTAAAAGATTTACTCAAGCTAACCTTGAGCACATGTTTAACATCAGGACCATTTTTTGATGTGTCAAGACCAACCGGGCTATTCTTTGAAACTGGAAAAAAATCTGGACACTCCCACATTCCGGTTTTCTTTGCTGAATGAAGTGGGTGATTGGCCTTGGTCCAATTCAAGAAATCTTTACTTCTATATAAGATAGCTAATCCTGTTTGGTCCTTCTGGCTTCCAACGATTAATCTCCATCTATTATCTGACCCTAGCCAAGCAGTAGTTGGGTCCCTAAATGAGGTTGCATTTATATGATTAGCTCGGGTTGCCTTCATTAATGGGTTCTGTGGGATCTTTACCCATTCCTTAAGAAATGGGTCTGAGAGGTTTTTGGGGAAGGCCAGGTTTTGAGCTTGCTCGTTCTGGGGGTTGATTCCAGTATAGAAAATTGCCGGCTTACCCCCAGGAAGGATTGTAGCTGACCCCGACCAACAACCATTGATATCAAACGACTGTGATGGGTAGATGGCATCATCATGAGGGGTCCAATTAATAAGATCAGTTGATGTGGAATGCGCCCAGACAATGTTACCCCAAACTACACCATTAGGATTGTACTGATAGAAAAGATGGTAAATTTTCTTGTAAACTAATGGCCCTGAAAACAGAAGTAATACACGAGCTTAGCACAAACCATGGCCAAAATTAAGAGAGCCCAAAATATAATTCACTATGTATATACACTTAGAAGTTATTACGACTTAAGACAAACTTACAATATGAGATGGAAAATTAAATTTACACTCTCAAATTTTGTTTTTACAAAAAAAAAACAAATTTTAAATACTAACAAATAAAATATGGAGTGTGAATTGTAAAATAAAAAGTGTGAATTTCACACACCTATAAAATTTATGTCACATAATTCCAAAAATACTATCTATTCAAACTCCAACCTACTACTAAAACTTTTCTTGTTGAAAACAGCTTTCCAGTAAAGAGTAATATTCTGAATGATATACAAATCCTCAAATCTCATAAAGCTATACTATAGGACACGTCTCTAAGGAGTAAGGACAGAATCCATCTTCCACAATTGTGTTATACAAGATGTTCTCATTAGATCAATTGGTTTACGAAGCAATGCCAAAAATCACACACAAAAACCACGATAAAAAATAAAACTAAGTGAGAGAGGAACTAACCGTTAGGATCTGTGAGATTCCAACAAAGAAGTCAAATGTGAAGAACAAGAAGCAAAGAACAAACTGTTAGGAGTTTTAAACAATAAACTAAGAGAAAGGACACCGGAGAAAAAAAACTAAAGAAAATTCAAAATAGGTTGAAGATAGATACCGTTGATCCAATTCTTGGGAGGCTGGAAATGATAACCAGTTCTGTAAGGCTCTTTAGTTTGGTGATGAGTCGAAGTCAGTTCAGAAGTTTGAATATTGCTATAGACATGGTGGGAAGCTTCCAGCTCAACAACATAAGAAAGCAAAAGTGAAAGAACGCAGAATTCCCAAAGAGAGGTTATCATCATGGCCATATTGACTTTGCGGGGATTGGAAAATAAGGACACCCCATGTTGCGTATTTATAGGTCAAACACATTATGGTAGTTTTCAATTGTGGAAACAGATTGAAAACTATCAAGGAAGGGGGGTTCAGAGAGACAGTAAGATGTGATAAACTAATAAATAATGAAAGTCATCACAACAATTCAATTTTATGAGTCTTTGAGGTGAAGTGTATTTAAAGTTTTTGTAATCCTTTAATCCTTTGAAAAAAAAGAAAGAGGTGAAGTGTATTTAAAGTTTTTGTAATCCTTTAATCCTTTGAAAAAAAAAAAAGAGGTGAAGTGTATTTAAAGTTTTTGTAATCTAAACACGCATATTATGAATTTTGGATCAGCAAAAGTCAAATGCAAATAAGGGTGCATTTTGGACTCATTATTTATTTGAATAAAATTAACTAAATAGGGGGACTAGCCGGTATAGTTCTATTATGAAAACTATGGGCCTCTTATATCATATAGATAATAGTATAATGGGAAAAATTCACCAACGGTGTCTGGACACTTAGGGGACTTTCAGAATGATACCTGAACTTACAAAGTTATCAATGTGATACCTGGACTCATTTTTTCGTATCAACATCGTACCTATGACCAATTTCCGTAACGGCTCCGTGAAGGAAATTGGCCGTAGGTATCACATTGATACGAAAAAATGAGTCCAGGTATCACATTGATAACTTTATAAGTTCAGGTATCATTCGGAAAGTCCCTAAGTGTCCAGACACCGTTGGTGAACTTTTCCCAATTTTGCACGTGAGTCACTTAATGAAGACAAAAGGACCGATTTACCCTCAAATTCTTTCTTTTCTTTTCTTTTCTTTTTTTCTTTATTCTTCTTTCTTTCTTTCTTTCTTTCTTTCTTTCTTTCTTTCTTTCTTCTTCTTTTTTGGTTTCTTCTTCCCCTGATTTGAATCATCAAGATTCAAATCATCTTGCTCGTCCGATTCCCACCGCCGATCGCCGATCAAACACCGCCGTTGCGTCTCAATCCACCTTCATGCACCACAGATGTTTCTGGTTCCCCCAACTTCAAATCCTATAGCAAATTGAAATTGTGCATTGAGGCTTCACCGCTCACTCCGAGTTCATCCCCGCCGCCACCGCCAATGACTTGACCACCACCACTCTCGTTCTCTCCTCCGACCCCCTTTTATACACCATTGATCAGAAACTCAGATCCCGCCAGCCCTCCACTCTCAAATCACAGCTCCAATCCCACCCCTCCATCCTCTCCTTCGTTCCCGACATGCAACACCACCTCCACACCATCCTCACCTGCAACTTCATCGGTTTAGCCGACAACTTCGGCCTCTAGCCCAACTTCGATCAGAGGCAATTTTAGGCAGACAAAGATTAACAACTTCGGCCTCCACACCATCCTCACCTGCAAAAAATTCGAACTGTTCTTATTCACCAGCTTCGCCACTCCGCTGCTACCCACCATTGTGCCTCGCCGATTAGTAGACAAAGAACTCGGAGCCTCCACCATCGAGAAATTGAGGCTCACGTTCTGCGTGTCCTGAGCGGCGGATATCGGCATCGTCGGAGAAAATGTTGTATGAACATAAATTTAGTTTGGGTTCCACGGTGGCAGCTAGTCGAGCTCGTTGATTGCGGCCTTGGCTTTCTTGATTAGCCAATCGACGACCTTGCTAGCCTGGTCGTATCCAAGCCAGTCCTACATTTCGTAGAATTGAATGGCGGTGTGGGCGACGAGCCTGATGCTGCGGTCCCTGGGGCCTTTGGTGGTGCAAACCTTGTTGTGGCGGTCCTTCCGGCCGGTGGTCCTTAGAATGTGGCCTTGAGCCTCCACGATTTCGCTAGCGGTGGAGGAAGAAGCAGTCCTTATCCCCAAACCCAATCGAAAAGCAGCGGAGGACGACGTTGTTGTGCGGTGGTGGAGGTTGTTGTGGTCAAGTCATTGGCGATGGCGGCGGGGATAAACTCGGAGTGAGCGGTGAAGCCTCAATGCACAATTTCAATTTGCTATAGGATTTGAAGTTGGGGGAACTAGAAACATCTGTGGTGCATGAAGGTGGATTCAGACGCAGCGGCGGTGTTTGATCGGCGATCGGCGGTGGGAATCGGACGAGCAAGATGATTTGAATCTTGATGATTCAAATCAGGGGAAGAAGAAACCAGAAAAGAAGAAGAAGAAAGAAAGAGAGAGAGAGAGAAAGAGAGAGAGAAAGAAAGAGAGAAAGAAAGAAAGAAAGAAAGAAAGAGAGAAAGAGAGAGAGAAAGAAAGAGAGAGAAAGAAAGAAAAGAAAAGAAAGAAAGAATTTGAGGGTAAATCGGTCCCTTTGTCTTCATTAAGTAACTCACGTGCATCGCACGTGCAAAATTGGGAAAAATTCACCAACGGTGTCTGGACACTTAGGGACTTTCAGAATGATACCTGAACTTACAAAGTTATCAATGTGATACCTGGACTCATTTTTTCGTATCAATGTGATACCTACGGCCAATTTCAGTCACGGAGCCGTTACGGAAATTGGTCATAGGTACGACGTTGATACGAAAAAATGAGTCCAGGTATCACATTGATAACTTTGTAAGTTCAGGTATCATTCTGAAAGTCCCCTAAGTGTCCAGACACTGTTGGTGAATTTTTCCCTAGTATAATTGTATAAGACTATAAAGCTTTGTTGTTTCATAGGACTATTATGCCCCGCCTTAATTTCTATAACAGTCCAGGACTCCTCTAACCTGGCTTAAGCTATATTAATACCTGACCCATGTTTGGTACTGCTTAGGACTAAAGAGCAGAATAGTCAAAATAGTCTTATCCCATGTTTGTTGGTGTTTAGGACTAATTTAATTTTGAATATCACAATATTTTTTTTAAAGCAAAATATTATCTATTAATAAGAGATAATATTTATAATGTAGTTTTACACTTTTTTTTTTATCATATAGGAAATGATTTCATTAATAAACTGCGAACATACAAGACATCCTAAAGGGTCAAAATGGCCTCTGCAAGATAGAGAGCCACATCCTAAAGGATCAGCTAATACATACTTTGTGAGCAAAGTTAATTTTGCTTGATTAGAAAGGAATGCCACCCTTGGTGATAAGGACAAGCTCCCTTCCATAATGAAAGTTTCCTAACGTAATAACAACATGAGCCTAAAAATAAGCTTCATTTCTCTAGGAGTTTTGCGCCAAAACAGAGCCTCAAAGTTGATTTCTGGCAGCTTGGTCATGGGACAGTCATCTCACTCGTCTATAAACACACAAATATGCACAATTTTAACATGTACCTTTGATGACTATAAAACAACAAGAAACACTTCACTTCGTTTTCCTTTAATTTTCTACATTTTCTCAGTAACCAAACAACTAACAACAAACTGGCAAAATTTCGGTTTAATCCCCTTAACTTGTCTATCATGTAGAAATTCTGAAAGTGCTATACTTCTTACAATGATTAGTCTTATAACATCACTATAATTAATAGCAGTATGCCAGTATACAAGTTAAGAGACAAACCTGATATGATCAGTAATACCTTCATTATTCCAGAAGTGTGCCAAAGCGGCAAGCCACAATGCACATTTCAAAGCCTCCACATACATCCGAAAACAGAACCAATTTCATTAACTCCACCTATCAAAAACATAAGTTACTAAATGAAACAAAAGATAAGACTGAATTTATATTATCAAAAAGTGGCTAGGAGCATTTTGTACTTGTTAGGAATCCAAAGGGCAGAGAAATGACTGAAAGAGCAATGCAGGGAAGCAGCTTGTCGTGAACTGAGTCAATTACATAAACAACCAGCATTAGAGGACTTCTGAAAAAATGGGATCCTCAATTACAAGAAACAGATGGTTAAGTGCCTCACTTACGATAATCCTCTACCTATAAGAAATTCGCACAAGTTATTGTAAATAATCCAATTGCTGCAGAGGCTATTGCAATTACAATAGTCCGCTTCAAGGAATTAACAGAAAGACCCATCTTGCCTACAGAACAGACAAAGATCTGGTGCTTAGCTATTAATAAAGATAGCTCCAAGTAATGGTCAGTTTCTAGCTAATGAGTTTGACCTCAACTTAACAGTATGCAAAGGTTTTACTTCATACATCCATAAAGATAATAGCAAGAAACGAAATATATACCTGGTTCGGAGCCGTGAACACAAATATAGATATCACGTTTAGAATTGTAGTGATTCTCTACTAGATCCAGTAATTCGCCAAACCATGTCAAACATTTCCCAATATTACTTCCGTCTGTGTCATTTACATGCGCATAAGCTGTGTAAGAACAGTTCAGCTGACAATCAAAGTGACACTGGCTCATACTCCTATTCTGTAATAGAACAGAATGATTCGGCAGTCTCACATTTTCAAGCTTTGAAAAGTTACCTTGTATGCCATTACCACATGTTAACATCTTTTCCCTAACGCGGCCACTGGACCAATTTCCCACAGCTGATTGGTTAGGAAACTTGGCTGTAAAACCAATCAAACACTTGCATGATGATGACAGTGGTTCACCTTTACGACAGGCACTATTGGGACCGCAATGAGCATAAAAATCACAGTTATCAGCAGGTAAATTCCCCTGTTCCAACCACGTTTTACTAGAACCCTGCCACAGCAGCAGTATAAATTGCCCTGTAGGTAGGATTCAACCAGACCCTCAATTTTACTGAGCTATCTGAGACACTGTAAGCAAGATAAACCTCATCAACATCAAAGTTGTGAGTAAGGAAAGACGCGGTTCCACCTGGATTTTGAAAATCTGTTCTTGTATCCTTGCCGATGTACATAGAACTTCTCCAGTACCGAGTAGTTTCCTTCCTAAACAACAATTGATCAAATTGAAATTGATCCAGTCATGAAATTGATCAAATTCTCAACAAATCAAGCTACTCAGACACCAAATCCTCAATCAATCCGTAAAATAATCACTACCCATAAACAAATTACAGTAGATAATCATTCCATAATCTTTAATAAAACAAATTACAGTAGACAGAGAAAGAAGAAGGTAGAGAGGGTTGAAGGGGAGAGTGAACAATAATCAACACAAGACAGAGAGCATGAGAAATGAAAGAATTGAACCTGAAAAAGAGCAGCCGGAGAAGACTGAAGCGAAGGAAACGAGTGAGTGAGAACGATGAGGCTGAAGCGAAGAACGAGACTTCAGCGTTGTATAAGACCCGCTTCCATAGTCCGGTGAAATTTGGGGAGACTATGTAAGAAGGTGTGGAGGCAGATCCGGGGACTGCATAGTCTCATTTAAGTGAGTCCTTGTCCTAGAAGATAGTTAAATAGTATATGTAATTGATCTATCTTGTGTTCTCCCAGAAAAAGGTTCATCCTTTTATTTGATAATCTTAAACAAACACTCATATACAGTTTATGTAATTATTATAGTATAACAAATGTGCTTACTACTTTCCTCAGCTACAGACCTACAGTAAACTCCGGCTATAATGCATATATATATACTAGCCCCTGCGGTCAATTGGCTTTTATTTTTATTTTTTTAAATTAAAAAAGTTACAGCAGTTTCTCTCCTGATTTTGAGGAAGTTTCTCCTTTTTTCATGGGAGGTACTGCAATATTTTGAAATATGATGTAGTCAATTGACTATCTTATCCTCATATAGAAATAATTTATTTATTAATATCTATATTATATGAGGGCATATATGGTAGTTCAAAAATTTAACCATCCCTCAAGAATTGGCTTAAATAGACATATATGGTATTTCATTAGCTTGTAGGAATTATGAAATCCTCACTTTCAATTAAATTTCATCATATTTTCCCTCATCCAAACACACTCTAAACACAAAAACAAAATCCTCAAATCACTTCTGAAGAAACATACCCACTCAAAAAGTCTTATTGCAAACTCCATGTGATCTACACATTCAACTGTCAACTTGAAATTTTCTTCCAAAAAAGATATCAAAATGTACACATGTGATGCAGACAGTTACACATTTTATCCAAGTTAGAAGCACTGTCCCTCTACCGATAATAAAACTTCCCCAGCACCAACCTAGGATTTAATCAGATTTGCTCACCTAAGAGACAGTTTTAAGGGAATGTGAGGGGCAAATGCATCTCAACCACATGTATTAAATATAAAAGCAGAAATTATAACAACTTAAAACTGTGCATTTATTTTCAGCCGTCAGATTCACTTGTCCCTCACAGTCCCATAAAAACCGTCCCTTGGGTGAGCAGTCCTGAGGATTTAATATATATTTTTACTCTTCAAGCTCTCATCTTACAAAAGGTCTTCAATGAGGTTTACATGGAGAATCTAAACCAAGAGAAGTACAATCAAAATTACAAAGGTTAGATCATAACCAATATATGCATTAACCCTCAAATATGCAACAACTTAATATCAAAACTTTGGTTCTCTCGTTTTCTTTCTAAAACAAAACAAAAGATTTTGGTCATTTCAACAAACACGTCATATGCAGCTAAAATTGTGAAACACATAAAAAAAATGAAAAATAAAAAATAAAAACCACAAATTGTATTAGTAAGAACAGAAGAACATGCGACATATTATCACTGCAGTAGAAAAACTATTGGTCTGAGAGATTACCTTTAATATAGAAATATGTAAGCACAAACATGAGGCCTAATAGCAACCAAATAAATTTACGTGCACATTCTAAGAGCAAACAATAATTCAATTGAAGCTTAATTGAAGGTGGATAGAATATGACCTCAAAAGTGAAAGGAAAATATGTGATGGCATAATGTTTTGGTTGTTCACTCATCTAATCCTAATCATAATCACCGTTATTATCAGCTGAAACCCTTAACCTCCAAACTCCAAAGCACCATGAATCTGTTTCCCCACCTCCAAATTATTTGTGCCTACAATCGCAGATAGAATAATAACTAATGTCACACTTTCATCATTTCATGCCCAACTTTTGATCTAATCATATTTCTAAAGCAATCTATAGCAGCCCAATTTTCAGCAGCTCGTTTAACATGCTTGATCCTGTTCCATGTTGCTCTTGCCTTCATCATAATCAACTTTGTTTATCCTTCTAAGAACACAACACTCGCTAACATCGTCAGGACCTAATCCACTCGATGCAACTTAGAGAAAAGAGCAAGTGCTTCTTCCTGAACCTGTAGCACTATAGAACGCAGTATTTGAAAATAAAAATTGGAACACACATATTAAGAAAATTATAAGATGACTAACAATTCACTCACTTTATCAGCAATGGATTGACAGAGAAGTGATTTCGTTGATTATATCCTCTAAGACAAAGGAGATAGTAAAGAACATAATGAAGAAACAAAAACTATTGAAAACCAATACCACAGTTCTAAGAAGAAGAAAAAACTATCAAAAACCAATACCACAGTCTTAAGAAGAAATAAAAACTATCTGCAACTTCCTAGAGCAAAAAAGGCCAATACAAAGTAAAATCATTGCAAGGGAAGCCAAATAAAAGACGCAACTAAGAGAGGAAGGAATAAAAACTGTGCTGAGAATTCGTCCTATACATCAAATTAAGATTATGCGGCAGATCAAATTGCATGCCTAAATGAAATTCAGGCCCATCCTTCAAACTGGCCATCGTTCAAAATTAGAGGTGCTAAATCCATGAAATCAAAATATTAGATGGCAACAGTCTGATCCTTAATCTAAAGAAGAGGGAGCGGCCTTCTTTTTTTGAAGGAGGGACCTGGGGAATAAAGGAACTTGTTAGTACTGTGAAGTAAGAAAACCACAAAACAAAATGTTAGTGTTCCTATCTACGCTCTTGATAATAATGAGAAGAATGTTGAGAATAGACTTACCTTTTGAAGTAAAGAATTCAGTCCACACGTTGTTGAAAACTTGAAAGTATCTTCATGATTCTTCAATTATCATTACTTGAGACTCCACACTAAAAAGGAAAGAGAGAGAGAGAGAGAGAGAGAGATCACAGAACAATCAATATGGAAAATGAGCAACTGTATTTACCAACAAATAGAATGAAATGGAATGAAGTAAAACTGTAGAGAGATGGAAAGAACTGGTTTGACTTAATACCTTTGAACGGAGCATTGTTTTGCTCCTGTTAAAATTATTCATATCTGCATCAAAGGAAGGTGCTACAACTGGAATGACAAAAAGAAGAACAAAAAATTGCTCATCAAGTCACGAATTTATAATTCTAAAAAATCTACAGCTTTGACCAAAAGAAGAAAAAAATCTAGAGGCAAAAATAAGAAGAGATCAGCAATTAAAAAGGCGATGAGTAGAGATGCAGATGAATCACAATGTTGTCTTCAATCACAGTTATAAGGAAAAATAATGTATACTGACATATATGCAAAAATGAGGAACGGATGAAATATGATATGATCTGCATCTGCCGATCACAGCTAAAGAAATTTGAGACCTTCAATGCTTGCGCCAGCCTTTCTATCCCTTATCCTTTCACAGTACTATTATTTATCAAGAATCCTTGTCTCAGCGAACTGAGCCAAGGAGAAAAACAATCAATCGTTCAATGAAAATCAAGCAAAAGTGATAAATCGGAAGAACATATGTACCTACAAAGTGTCATAGCAAAACCTTATTGTATCAATTGTTACCCGCATATTGACAATATGTGTACCAATACGTACCTATAAATTTTATAAAACCCATAGAATACCCCTCTCTATATATAACTCTATCACAAATGGATTAAATAAAAGAAGGGCAAAATTGTATCTGTGGTGGAAAAGAAGAGGATAAACAGTTAATCCCATGTTCAGTTACACAGCAAAGAAACCCAAACTGATTGCAGTTATTATACTACCGCCTCATCTTTATCCTATAACGCCTGCTTATTGATAAGTTGAAGACGTTCTCCCAATAATCTCATAACGCTCTCTCAATAATCTCATAATCTCCCTCAACAGAAAATCAACTATTAAGGGTGTCGTGGTTGCAGTGAAGAATATTCAAGGTATTCCCTATAATTATATTTCTTTTAACATTTCGTTTTTAGTCTCTTCTTCTCTGGCTCAGTCTCTGGTGTTAGATCAAAGAAGAACAATGGAAGGAGAAAGAGAAATCCATAAAGAGCCTTAGAATTGCTCAATTTAGTAATTTATTTTGGTAGAATTTCTTTTTGAACGATCCTAATCAAATTGCCTATTGAAAAGAGTAAATGGACATACATGACAATATGTGTACCAATACGTATGCCGAAATCATTTAACCTTAACATCTGAAATCAGCAAACTCTAATCGGTGTTGTTTGGCAGAAATATTATTGTGATAAATGATCCTTTCTGCTCAATTTTGTGCTTTTCCAGTTTGATTTTCACATATTTTGAGAATTTGGTTTGTCTATCAAAATAGAAAAGAAGACCCACATTTACTAAAAAAAAAAGAACAAACAGACTAATGACAAACAAAAGAGTAGAATTTGAAATTTGATTATGAAAAGTAAAATCTACATAAAGAAGAAATTATTATAAGGAAGAAATTATGAAAAGTAGAGTCTACATGAAGTAAGAAACGACAAACAAAGGCAGAAACAAAGACTAACTAACTTTCTCAAAAAAAAAAAAAAAAAAGATAATAACTTGAACTCATCACATTTCAAAAAAAAAAAAAAAAGCTCAAATAAACAAAAACATTACACCAGAAATAAAACAATAGACAACCATAATTTTGTAAATCTCATTGGTGATTACACATATGGAAAGTGGACTAAAAGAAATGGTTTAGAATGTGTAGAGACAAATTTGAAATAAAAAACGAAGGTCAGATGAACGAATTTATCAGGAATGACTTAAAACAGGAAATAAAAAAAGGCACGCGCGTATGCGCGTGCAGGAAGGCTAGACAGTGCGGACGTCCGTACCGAGCGGACGGTACGGATTTCCTGTTTTCGACCACTTTCCGGCCACATTTTTACATCTTAACCGTTCAGTTTTTAGGTCCTAGTGTATAGATCACCTCTGCAAAATTTCAGCCAATTTGGTGATCTTTAAGGCATCCAAAACTGCAATTTACCATTATAAATACGAACGGTTCCAGTTCGACAGATTCGGTCCGTTCGTGTAAAATGCAGTTTTGGATGCCTTAACAATCACCAAATTGGCTGAAATTTTGTAGAGGTAATCTATACACTAGGGCCTAAAAACTGAACGATTAAGATGTAAAAATGTAGCCGGAAAGTGGTCGAAAACAGGAAATCCGCACCGAAAATTCGGTACGGACGTCTGCACCATTTTCAGTATGGACGTCCGCACCTGAGAATAATTCTATATATAGACACACATACACACGTGTGTATATATATAATGTATGTGAGTAATTCAAGTCATAAAGTTTTAATATACATTAATATAGCGATATATATATTAAGTAGATTAATTTGATCTATACATTAATAGACTAGCCTAATTTGATTTCAAACTAGTTTACCTCTATATTTCTATTTTCTTTTTTAATGAACCAGACTTTTATAGAAGCCCCTAATGCGGTTGATTACAATCAAACGCAAGCACATCCAGAATGCAATCTGGTGCACTATCAAACCAATAAGAACTAGTACCAGCCTCATAGGCTATGTTTGCTAAGCGGTGGGCTACTACATTACACTTTCGGGGGGCATGCTCAATTGACACCACTGGCATGTGTTGGAGAAGCTGCTGTATATCATCTATTAGACCCCTCTCAGGCAACTTTATATAATTCACATCTTTGACATCCATAGTAGCTTGTAGACAATCTGTCTCTACAATTACTTTTCTAACTTGCATCTGCTGCAATAACTGCAGACCATGCTTAATAGCATTTAGTTCCACCTGCTTTGGAGATGCCACATTTGCTACAGGTGATGCCAAACCGGCACTGAACACTCCAACATCATCACGCAGCACAACCCCAACACCACAGAAACTGTGTATAGACAAAAAACTGTCGTCTACATTCAGTTTCCATTTCCCATTCGCTGCTGGCACCCATTTCTATCTTGGATGAGTATGTTTCGGCTTTGCATCTAATTGTCTAGCCTTATGAAACTCGTCCAACCATGTTAAGGCTCCCAACACCAAGTCATTTGCTGTCTGACACGCATCATTCCATAATTTGTTGTTTCTATTCTTCCATATTGCTCACAAATAAATGATCAACAGTTTCTCAAAGATATCAGATTGAAGATGAAGGGCTTACTCCAACATCCATTCTTTGAATTAGATATTTGGAAGTAGACTTCCACTCAA
Organism: Rosa rugosa; assembly: GCF_958449725.1. Classification (NCBI taxonomy): domain Eukaryota; kingdom Viridiplantae; phylum Streptophyta; class Magnoliopsida; order Rosales; family Rosaceae; genus Rosa; species Rosa rugosa. The sequence goes on along the minus strand of NC_084820.1, from coordinate 52,901,578 downwards.
ATTGAACAGCGGGGCCGATAGAATAGAGCTAGCAATGGGGCACTTACAGAATATATGGTCGCAGTCTTCATATCACACAATACACAACTTAAGTCTCCAGTATAGCCTTTGGTGGTCAGTTTGGCTCGAATTGGTAGTAAGTCATTGCATGCACGCCAAAGGCAAATTTGAACCTTGCCTGATACTTTGGCCTTCCACAATCTCTTCCACAGCTCCAAGTAAGGATCTCTGCTAGAGGAAGATGCCAAAAAGTTGTCAAGTACCGCTGCACGAGCAATCCAATATGCAATACGAACAAAGTAGAAACCCTTACGCTTCGGAATCCAACTAATGGTGTCCTCCATACTTCTACTACTTAGAGGGATGCACAGGATTTTATCACCCACCTGAGCATCAAAAACAGATCGTACTAATGGAGCACACCACTGCCTTGAGGAAGCATCAATGAGGTCAGAGACTTTGGTGAGACTGCGAGAGTACATCCTGCCGGCTTTTGCACAAGATACTGGGGACACTCTGGAATCCACTTGCCCTGCCAAATATCGATGTAATTGCCATTGCCAACTCTCCACTGAACACCGGCTTTAAGTATCGGTCTCCCATTCAAGATGCTCCTCCAAGAGAACGAGGCATCATCACCTACCTCAGCTTCCCAAAACGAGCTGTTGGGATGATATTTGGCTTTGTAAAGCCGTGCAATTAAGGAGTTTGGGTTAGACACTAACCTCCAGCCTTGTTTGGCAAGCATTGCCAAATTGTAATATATGTTTTTGAAGCCCATTCCTCCTTCCTATTTTGTAAGACACAGATCTCTCCCAGCTCCTCCAGTGTATCTTTTTTTTCTCATCAGTACGTATCACCCCAGAAAAAAGAAGCACATAACTGGTGAATATCATCACATAAACCCTTAGGCAGCAAATAGCAACTCATCGCATACAAAGTCATCGTTTGAGCAATGGCTTTGATTAAAATTTCTTTACTTGCCGAGCTAAGTATCTTGGCTTTCCAACTCACCAACTTTTTCGTAATACGCTCTTTAATATACTCAAAGATTGCAGTCTTTGACTTTCCAATTCTCATGGGCAAACCCAGGTACCTGTCATGTTCCTTGACACACTTGACCTCTAAAATTGATGCCATTTCCAACTGTCTAGTAGGATGCACATTGTTGCTAAACACCACACTGCTCTTTTAAAAATTACCTTTTGACCTGATGCTTTTTCATAAATATCCAGGATGCCTCTAAATTGAAAACACTCCTCATTTGTAGTAGTACCAAATAATATGCTATCATCAGCAAAAAATAAATGATGAAATGTAGGGGCCTGAGGGCACATAGTAAGACCTTGAACAACATAATCATTGACTGCTTGAGAAATCAATGACGAAGGGCCTTTACTACATAGAATAAAAAGATAAGGTGATAAGGGATCACCTTGTCTGATTCCCCGGATAGGAACAATTGCTGGAGTTGGCTCACCATGTACCAAAATAGAGTATCTGACTGATGTTACAAAGGTCATAATGATGTTAATCCACTGAGATGCAAAACCAAGCTTAGAAAGGATTGCTTCGATAAAATTCCATTCAAGCCTATTATATGCCTTATTAATGTCCAGTTTTAGAGAAAAGAAACTGGTTTCTTACTACCTCAACTTATGCATAAAATGTGTTGCTTCAGTGGCTACCAAAGTATTGTCAGAGATAAGTCTGCAAGAGACATATGCGCTTTTCAATGGACAAATAATATCTGGTAACACCAACTTGAGTCTATTGGCCACCACTTTAGAGCTTATCCTGCAAATGACATTACATAGTGCAATTGGCCGAAAGTGGGTGGCATCCTTCGGGTCTTTCTATTTTGGTATAAGACACAAATGAGTGAAGTTCGATTCAGGCCACATCTCTCCCCTTTCAAGAAGAGCACGAACTACAGTACATACATCATTGCTTACAATATTCCAGAACTTTAGAACTTCTGAAAAAAGAATGGGGACATATCATCCTGCCACGGACTCTTGGAAGGGTGCATTTGAAAGAATGCCTACTTAATTTCTTCATCAAAGACTGGTCTTAACAAATCAGCATTCATATCGGCCGTTACCTTCACCAGAGTAGCATCAATAACTTTCGCAATGGCTTCATTATCTATTCCTTCAGTTGAGAACACCTGCTTGAAGTAAAGCAACAGAAGACTTTGTATTTCCGTGGGGCAGTTTGCCATTACCCAAATTCATTACATAATCCTTTGATAGCATTCTTGGCTTTCCTATTACTGGCCCTTCTGTGAAAAAAAGCTGAATTACGGTCACCATCCTTAAGCCATATAAACTTCAATCTCTGCCTCCAATACTTCTCCTGTTGAGAGAGCAGTACAGCCAACTTAACATGCAACAACCTCTGTTCCTCATACTATGTCGAGGAGTAGGGCTGTTTCATTAAATCGTTCAACTTTTCTTGTAATACATGCAAGTCAACCTTCTGTTTATTAAAATCCTTTTGATGCCAATCCATGAGTCTTCTACCAGCACATCTAATTTGTGGCCCAACTGCCTTAAAGCATTCCCAGTAGTAGGAGTAGCCCATTCTTGTGTGATGATGTATGTGCATTCTTCCTGCCCAAACCAAGCTTCCTCAAACAGAAACCGGTGTGCATTTTTAATCCTTGCCAATCATGCATCACTAACCTCAATGGGTAAGGGACTATGATCTGATTCAGATGGAAGGAGCGTCACCACCCTGCTATATGGAAACCTGCTTCTCCATTGAGTGGTCTGGAAACCTCAGTCCAAACGTTCCTTAGTAAACTTATTCGCCCATGTGAATCGACTACCAACGAAACCCATATCCATAAAATCACAAATGGACATGGTTCTACAGAATTTTGCCATTGCAGCATTTGCCCTAGGAGGCCCCCCGGACTTGTCAGCATTGTTCATGATTTCGTTAAAGTCTCTTGCCATTAACCATGGCAACGAGCAAGATTGTGCTGCTAGGGTTTCGATCAGGGACCATGTTCTATCTGTCCATCACAGGCAGCGACACCATAATTGCCAGTGAAGCACCACAGATCCATGCCCGGTTTTCCTATCACAACGTTAATGTGTGCAGGGAGTAATTGCAGATGTCCACATGTGTGTCATCATTCTAGAAGAGCACAAGCCCCTGCGACTCCTTCTCCTGTGGAACACAAAATCCTCCCTTGAAACCCAGTTTCATAATGATAGAGTCAATGAGATTTTTCTTCGCCAATGTCTCCAAAAGGAAAATGAGACTAGGTTTTTTTGCCTACACCATATCAAGCAGCGCCCTCTGCGTTTCCAGATTGACGATGCCTCTACACTTCCATCCTAACACGTTCCCCTCATGCATTGGTAGGAAAACGGCACGGTGCCGAAGAAGAAATCTGGCTTTTGTGGCAGCGCAGAGAGAAACGGCGGCCTTAGGGTTTTTATTAAAATGAAGAAGATATTTATATGTTTGGTTCGATGGAAATTTTGTTTCTAGTGTACGTACCTCTATTTTTATGTGATAAAGTAATTTACTTGATATATCATTATATTATATTAATATACTATATTTTTTTTGAAATAGAAAGTTCATTTCATACTGCAACCAGCTAAAAAGTCAGAGTCTACATACTCTTAAAAGACATAAAAATGGCGGGGTAACAACCAAACTCCTATCTAAGTATTGCAAACTCATTACAAGTCAAATGAAGCCCACTTTTAAAGCGGACTCATAAACTAAGAACAACCCCGTGTCTTCTGAGGCAAAATCATCTTCTAGCCAACCAGATGCCAATCACGCAATTGTGGTACGAAATAGAAAGCTACTTCCCAGCAAACAAATAAGAGTCAATTCCTCATCCATAAGCCGCTCTTTCCAGTCCAACTCGAGATAATTACCAATTCCGTAGAACCATGTTCTGAATTACGACTAGCACTTTAAATACCATAAAGCCCAACAGCACCCAAGGAGGCCAAACTCTCAGGTCAGGCCAGCATAAAGCACTAAGTAATGGATGAGGGTGTCAAGACACCCTCCATCCTAGCCCAATTCTGAATATAATAAGAACCAACCAAACGGGCCCAGAGACTGAACCCACATTGCCCAGGCCCAGACCCTAAGGCCCAAACCCAGGCAACGAAGTTGGCAGGAGCACCCTTACGCCTCCGCTGCCAAACTGCATTCGATGATACCGCCACTATCTCCGGTGGCCTCCCTTTCCACGACATGATCCACCGAAACTGAGACCGGAAACCAAGAATCTTCCGATCACCACCAACTGATGATCAACTGCGATCCAAACCCAGCGGCCGAATCTTCACATCAACCCAAACAGAGATGGAACGCTGACACGTGATCCCAGCGCCGAGCTGCTACACCAAAGTCTCGATCTAACCTCGACCTCGATCTGTTACACCCGTCAGACTTCAACTAAATCCGGGCAGCCAACACCGCAACCCTTGAAGAAACAGTGAGGGGAAGGTACTCAACGGCAAGCATCACTACGCAGGTCGGGATCCGGGAGGATGGCGCCGCCGCTGTGAACTCGAAACCCTAGAAGAGGCAGGGTTTCTCTTTTTTGTATTTGGAATATACTTTTCTTGTGTTGTCTATTATTGAAATATTAATGGATTAATTCCAGTTTACCTACCTGAACTTTCACTCAATCTTCATTTTAGTCCCTGAACTTCCAATTTCATCAAGATTACCCCTGAACTCTCAATTTTCATCAGCCGTGTCCGGTTCTTCAACCTCCATCCAAAATTTTCGTCAATTTGTGACGTGGCAGGAGACAGAAGGGCTAAAATGGTCAGTTTGCATTTCTTTTGCCTTTTTTTTTTTTTTTTTTTGGGGAAGGGGATCATTTTCTTTTTCTTTTTTGAAAAAACCGCAGATCCTTTTTTCTCCACATCTTCTTCTCCATTTCCGGCACTAAGGATCTCCAAATTAGGGTTCTCTATCGCCCAGTGAATCGCCTCCATCAGATCTTCGAAACCTTAGGGCTCGAGTAAGACAAGAAGGTCCTCCCTTCAATCTGCTTCCTATCTATCTTTATGGCGGCGGCGTCCTCTCTTCGTTCTTTTTTTTTTTTTTCTTCGTCTTTTTTTTTTCTTCTTTCGATTATGGGCACATCTTGGTGTTGCACTGTCACGCCCCGAATTTTGAATAATAAATTCAAATCCGAAACCTGAATAATTACAATTACAAAAAACCAAATCTCGAAACTTCGAGTTCATTATTACAATTCACTCTCACAATATATTATAAAGCTCAAATGAGCATAACACACCTCACAACTTACAATTGTTGTAAAACTCTAACAATTGCTCTAACCGCACGATCACCGTCCTGGTTCTCCTGTCCTGTAGGATTACCCGCTACACAATTTGAATAGTATACCGGGAGTTGCAACAACACAAAACCCGGTAAGCTTTTTACAGCCAGTATGAGTAAACAAGAAAGAACTGTTGATTTATTAGATTTCAAGACTACCACAAACCCACGTTACTTTCTCACTCTCATATATATATATAGACACTTATGAGTTACTCTCAATTTAGCTCATAAGATCACTCACTCTCATATATATATGTAGACACTTATGAGTTACTCTCAATTTAGCTCATAAGATCCCTCACTCTCATATATATATATAGACACTTATGAGTTACTCTCAAATTCGCTCATAAGATTTCCCAACATTTGGTAGACAGACTCATATATATATATAGACCCTTATGAGTTACTCTCAATTTCCCTCATAAGGTTACCATATATATATTGACACTTATGAGTTACTCTCAATTTCACTCATAAGGTCACTCCACATTTGGCAGACAGACTAGAGCTCTAACTGAACGTAACCACTCGTCCGGCCACAGACGTGATTACGATTTAATACTATTAATAACCACCAGCCCGGTACGAGAGCGTGATTCACTAATAGATGCCATGGTCACCTCGTGACCTAGTGATCTCCACAGATCACAACAATTTATTGTTCCTCAACAATAAAACTCAACACCTCTCACAATATATTGTTTCTCAACAATAACTCACGAATCGCCTTCCGAATCACTATTTCTCACGAATACGAAGATCCAACGGTCGGATCTTCGCCCGTGACCTCACAAGGTCACCGGGACAGTCATACGATCAACATATCCAAAATTGAAGCAAAACCGATGGTCAGATCTTCACAGATCGTAAACCGAAGATAAACGTAAAAACGTTAAATAGTAACGTCAAAACGTAAATCCACTATTTATCAACTTTTTCTAACATGACCATGTTATATATCAAAACGCTCGTATGGATGCATAGATCATCGCCTAGATAATGAAAACTCGAAATATGGTCTGATGCGCCGCCACAAGCGGTGGTCAGTGGGCGGTCAACGCCGGTCAACCACCTCAGATGGCAAAGTGACCAACTACAAACTGGTTCAAAATGAAAGGGTGATCGACTTCCATACCTGGAGCTAAGTCTGGTTTGGCCTAGATCGTCCTAGATCAAGCGTTGAAGTTGGATTAATCCGGAGCGTCTGATCAGATTCCAGATTAAATCAGGGACGTCGAAAAAGTCAAACCATGATCTAGCGTTCTATACAAAAAATCGTGATGAAAGGCTTACATGGGGATGATCAGCATGAGGAGGAGATCACGAAAATGGGGACGATCGGCCCATGCAACGCCGGAAAAATGGTTTTCCGGTCGGGTCGGGTTCACCTAGCTGGGGTGTCTTCGATCTCCATCTGGGGGCATCGGCGGGGCAAGGCGGTGGCAGGGAGCGGCTGGGCGGCTCGAGGCGACCTCGGGGAGGGCCGGGTCGTGGCCGGAGGAAGAGCGACGGCGCCGCTGGCGTCGGGTCGGGTCGGCGGGTCGGCAAGGGTGGGGAGGGTTTTGCGCGAGAGAGAGAGAGAGAGAGGGGGGACTATTCCGCAAAAAAACAAATTTTTTGTCCTTAATGAAAAAAATCAGATATTTTTCCTATTTATAGAAAATTCCCAATTTTCAAATATTCATAACTTAATCATACGAACTCCGAATATTGCGTTCCACATGTCCACGAACTCGTATCGACGAGCTCTACAACTTTCATGAAGGAAGTTTTCCCAAATTTTGAACGTATAAAAAGTCAACTTTGTTGACCCCCTAAAAACGTTCGTTTTCGAAAATAAAATCGTTCGAACTAATTCCACAACTTTTCCAAGCTTCGTACTCGCTCCTACTATCGTGAAATCATTTCTAAAAAAAACCACGGAATTTAATTTGGATTTTCCGGGGTATTACAGTCTACCCTCCTTAAAGAAATTTCGTCCCGAAATTTGAGCGTAAGTCAATTCCTCTTGATTAAGGTTGACCTAACCATCGAATCTCCATCTTTCCCAAAGCTGTAGTAATCTACAAAGCCTCAACCTTTGTATAAAAATACATTCCTATGGCCACTAAATCCTTTCATCACAAACGTAAACTCACACAACAACTGCTCAACAACACTCCACATCACATACACAAAATCGTCACATGGATCATCTCATAGATCCTCACTCTGTACTGGCATACAAGCACAGTAAACACTCCCACAAAGTGTTTCGCTACTCAATTAGCATCACGGTAAATCTCCATAGTAAAACTTAAGCATGCACCACTCTTCACAACCATAGAGATGCATCACTCAAAACAAATCATCCCCAAAAGCACGCCAATTAATTATGTCACCCAATGATGATGACTTGGGCTTGCTCAATCCTTGGGCTAAGCACTAGGGCTGGCCAATTGGGCCGAAGAAACCGAACCATCCACATTTCGAACCGGCCCAAACCACTTTGGGTTTAACATTTGGGCCTACTATTCGGGCCGAACAATTGGGCTTACTATTTGGGCCTACCAATCGGCCCACCAACTTCCAGCTCGGCTACGGTATGAAATTGTACATACCGTATATACGTATACATACCGTACAGATCGTGTATACGTATGCATACCGTACAACTGTATATACGTATGCATACTGTACAGACCGTATATACGTATGTATACCGTACATACCGTATATACGTCCGTATATCAAGCATATACGAGACCCAAAAATATTTGTAAGAGGTAGGGTTCGAACTCCCGACCTCAAACACGAAGGTTTTGCTCCCAACCACTGAAGCAAGAGCTGCCTTCATTAATATATGCTCACGTGTTATATTTATTATGTCATAAGTGACATAAATGAAATAACGGGGAAGGCAAGGTTCGAAACCTCAACCTGCCGCACGAAACCTTTGTCCCCCAACCACTGGAGCACAAGCTGTGCTTAATATAATGTGTACAAATTTTATACTTATTATGTCATAAACGAACATAATAAAAATAAACGAGAGGCGAGGTTCGAACCTCAGACCTCTTGTACACGAACTGTACACTCAACCACTCGAGCACGGCTGCTCACGTTATTATCCATACCAATCCTTTTATTTAAACCAACTGTTTCAACTGTTTCAACAATTCGGCCCAAAACATCCAAGACTGTTGCAGAAACCCAGCCCAACGTATCCAAAACTGTTTCAGAAACTCGGCCCATCATGTCCAAAACTGTTTCTGAAACTCGGCCCATCAGGCCTCCACCCACAGCTACAGTGATGCCTTGATCCGAGACAGGCCCAAGTACGGCCCACTTGTGTCACGGCTTATCCCTTCCGTGATTTACGGCAGTCAAATCTGCTTTCGGCTAAAGCTGTCTGCCACAGCATCTCGAGGTTCGGCCTGTCCCCTTACACGCTCTCCACGCGCCAACAACTTTTCCGGGTTTTCGGATGACTTTAATCCAACGCGTGGATTCAAATTCTGAGATCGTTCATCCAACGGTGGAGATCTGCTCACCTTGTTCTATAAATAGGTGCATTCTGGGGAAAAACTGTTCACTCCAAAAGAAAAGAAATTTTCTTCCGAGCTCAAGCCTTTCTCTCTCAACTCTTCAGCCTTTCTCTTCTCAAATCCTTTCTTCTTCTGATCTTCTCTCCCATCTAGTTGATTCAATCCCATCTTTCCTCTGAACTTTCAGATCTTCAATCTTTTCCTCCAAATCTTCAATCCTTCTTTCTCAGATCTTTTCTTCCATTTGAAGATTCGATCTCATCTTTCCTCTGAGAATCTCAGATCTCCAATCACCAGTTCAACAACTCCAATCCTTCTAACAAAATCTCCCTCAAACACTAAACCATGTATTCCTCGATTTCCACATCCTCTCACCCCATGACCCAAGAGCCACGAACTCTGCAACTAATGGAGCTCCAAACCCCGCAACAAATGGAACCACAACAACAGCAACCAACAGAGGAGGGAGGAAACACCCAAGCAGCTGGAAGTAGTGCCAACATGGATTTCTGGCGAAGCCGTACCAGGTGGATTCCTACTCCAGAACAAATAAGAATCCTCAAGGATCTTTACTACGTCAAGGGATTTAAGTGCCCAACTACAGAGCAGATTCACGAGATCTGTCTCCAGCTGAACCAGTATGGGTATGTTGAGGGTAAGAACATTTACTTTTGGTTCCAGAACGTCAGGGCTCGAGAGAAGCAGATGAATAGGTGTAATCAGGCTGCTCCAGTGCCCATGAGAACTAGTTCTCTTGGTACTGGTAGATCCATTGATCTCAATTTTGGGTCCACTGGTTCTACTGGTGCTGGTGGATCCATCGACATCAATTTTGGGCCAGCTGGTGGATCCATTGACATCAATTTTGGGTCCACTAGTTCTACTGATGATGGTAGATCCATTGATCTCAACTTTGGTTCCACCTATTCTACTGGTAATGAAGGATTTCTTGATTTAAATTCTGTTTCATATTCTTCCTCACACTTCAACACTAATACTAGTACAACTCTTTTGGCACAACAGGAGGACAAACATCCCTGCAACAACGAGGAGGAGATCACCAGGAGGTTCAAACTCTTCCTCTGTTCCCCGTGCACGGCGAGGACGTCTTTGGTAACCTGAAGGCTACTTCCGAGGAAGGTAGCGCTTTTGGTTACTATTCTGGTGGCTCAGGCGGTTACCACAGTGGCTCAAACGTTTCTCTTGAGCTCAGCCTCAACCCATCCGGAGCTGCTGACTAGGCTTAGTATAGCATAGTCCTCGTTTTTTTTTTTTTTTTTTTTTTTTTTTTTGTAATATAAACTCAATAAGATGGTGTGCATGTTTTCTTTCCTGTTTGTTTAACCAACAACAACACCAAGGATCGAACCTTGGTCACCCAATACTGTTTTCAAAACCATAAACAACTCTACTGCACACATCTTTCATAATGATGCAATAAAAACAATCACTCAAAAAGAATCCAACAATCAATTAAGTCGCATCGAGGTCTAGCTAGTATCCTCTGAGTCAAACCAAACACAACAATTTCATCGATAGGATTAGGGATTTATAAAGCTAAACACATCCTGAGTTAGCTAGGAAAAACCCACGTTTTTAGAGTTACTCTTACAACTCTTATAGAATCTCGATAATTCCATCTATCAATTGTTTCAACAAAAACTCACCACAATTCAATCCCTAACATTTAGCGATTCAGAAATCAAATCAAACTCCATATCACATAGTAATTCACTTGAACCACTATGGATACCTAACAAAATCACTAAAATCAATATCCGAAATTGCGTTTAACTATAACACCTAAAATCAATCACCAAAGGCACACACTCTCATCCAACATCATTCACAAGAACTGATTCTAACTCTCCCAATTAATTACACCAAAATCAACTCCATTGCAAAACTTTAAGTGTCCCGCCTACTTAAACTTAAAACACACAACAACTTCAAATTCACTGCAGCCCATCTCCATACTACGATCCAAAACTTAAGAAAACTAGTTCACCACACAAAGGCCACAAAATTCAATTTCATTCACTTGAACAAAACTATATTCACAAGTCACGGTCAGGTCATCAACCCATGGTGTTCAAATGAATAAATTTCAAATCCAGTTTTCCTTGTGAATCGTAACGTATCGTTCCAAAATGATGCAAGTAACATCAACCACGTATATAAGACACATCTCGCGAACTCAATTCAAATTCAGAATCACCAAAACTACTACTAATTCCAATTCTACCAACAATCCTGATTCTGAAGGAATTATAGTACTCAACGACAACCCAAAACAATGGTCTCTCCTCTCTAACCATCGAGCACAAAATAAAATTCTTGTCTCGCACCTTAAACCCTGCTTAACAACTTACAAGCACAAGGAAGAAGTAACCGCAATAATTCCTTCCCTAACCGCAACACTACTCACAACTCCACATGAGTCAAGAATCTATTCAAGAACATTAGTATATCCAACTTAAAAAGGCAAAATTACCATCGATTAATACTCGTATCCACATTACAGACGAGCATAGGTCCAGACCATGCCTTCAACCAAACACTTCAACAATCAAAAGAACCTCATTTCCATAAAACAATCCTCGTTGACTTAACAGAGTTGAATCAAGAGGTTCCTATTCCTCAAGGATTGTAACTCGCGGCCACTGAACTTATTCTCATACGAACCTACAAGACAACTGTAAGGTTCTAAGTACAACCCCTTCGAATATCCATCACCTAAGGAGTATAGTATGCTTGGCTAATACTTGTATAACACTTAAAACACAGTATAAGTCAAATACAAATTCATATTAACCAAGTCAATACTATAGGGAATGTATTCACGTTCCCTAAACGACCTAGCGGCCTAAACAACTCCCAACACTCACGCATACCCAATGACTTAGCCAATACCAAAGAGCACACGATGGGGATCCGCTGCAGACGGGCCATCACTCGGAAGGTATTGACACATCACCAAATATGCACCTTACGCTCTGATACCAAACTGTCACGCCCCGAATTTTGAATAATAAATTCAAATCCGAAACCTGAATAATTACAATTACAAAAAACCAAATCTCGAAACTTCGAGTTCATTATTACAATTCACTCTCACAATATATTATAAAGCTCAAATGAGCATAACACACCTCACAACTTACAATTGTTGTAAAACTCTAACAATTGCTCTAACCGCACGATCACCGTCCTGGTTCTCCTGTCCTGTAGGATTACCCGCTACACAATTTGAATAGTGTACCGGGAGTTGCAACAACACAAAACCCGGTAAGCTTTTTACAGCCAGTATGAGTAAACAAGAAAGAACTGTTGATTTATTAGATTTCAAGACTACCACAAACCCACGTTACTTTCTCACTCTCATATATATATATAGACACTTATGAGTTACTCTCAATTTAGCTCATAAGATCACTCACTCTCATATATATATGTAGACACTTATGAGTTACTCTCAATTTAGCTCATAAGATCCCTCACTCTCATATATATATATAGACACTTATGAGTTACTCTCAAATTCGCTCATAAGATTTCCCAACATTTGGTAGACAGACTCATATATATATATAGACCCTTATGAGTTACTCTCAATTTCCCTCATAAGGTTACCATATATATATTGACACTTATGAGTTACTCTCAATTTCACTCATAAGGTCACTCCACATTTGGCAGACAGACTAGAGCTCTAACTGAACGTAACCACTCGTCCGGCCACAGACGTGATTACGATTTAATACTATTAATAACCACCAGCCCGGTACGAGAGCGTGATTCACTAATAGATGCCATGGTCACCTCGTGACCTAGTGATCTCCACAGATCACAACAATTTATTGTTCCTCAACAATAAAACTCAACACCTCTCACAATATATTGTTTCTCAACAATAACTCAACACCTCTCACAATATATTGTTTCTCAACAATAACTCAACACAACTCCAACAATACATATTATTTCACGTAATAATATATATACAGACATTCACACAGGAATGTCTAATACACCAACAATAGTTCATATGATTGCAAAATAAAGCAATTAAATATATTGGGTTCGTAATATGAACCACGTGAGGTTTACTCACTTCGATAATCCCGCTGCGTCTTCAATTCAGCTCAAAATACGATCCACAATCGTCCACCAACTCAAACCGTCAATCACCTAGTCCAATAATGATCTTGACTTAGCCAACAACTCAAATATGTAATTAAACGACGATCCAACGCTCAGATTCAAATTAAACGATGATCCAACGGTCGGATCTGAATTTAATGATGATCCAACGGTCGGATCCTCACGGATCGCCTTTAGGATCATCCTCCAAAATTATCACGAAGATCCAACGGTCAGATCTTCCTGAATCGCCTTTACTAACATCTCCACAAAATTATATGAAAATCCGACGGTCAGATTCTCACGAATCGCCTTCCGAATCACTATTTCTCAATTATACGAAGATCCAACGGTCGGATCTTCGCCCGTGACCTCACAAGGTCACCGGGACAGTCATACGATCAACATATCCAAAATTGAAGCAAAACCGATGGTCAGATCTTCACAGATCGTAAACCGAAGATAAACGTAAAAACGTTAAATAGTAACGTCAAAACGTAAATCCACTATTTATCAACTTTTTCTAACATGACCATGTTATATATCAAAACGCTCGTATGGATGCATAGATCATCGCCTAGATAATGAAAACTCGAAATATGGTCTGATGCGCCGCCACAAGCGGTGGTCAGTGGGCGGTCAACGCCGGTCAACCACCTCAGATGGCAAAGTGACCAACTACAAACTGGTTCAAAATGAAAGGGTGATCGACTTCCATACCTGGAGCTAAGTCTGGTTTGGCCTAGATCGTCCTAGATCAAGCGTTGAAGTTGGATTAATCCGGAGCGTCTGATCAGATTCCAGATTAAATCAGGGACGTCGAAAAAGTCAAACCATGATCTAGCGTTCTATACAAAAAATCGTGATGAAAGGCTTACATGGGGATGATCAGCATGAGGAGGAGATCACGAAAATGGGGACGATCGGCCCATGCAACGCCGGAAAAATGGTTTTCCGGTCGGGTCGGGTTCACCTAGCTGGGGTGTCTTCGATCTCCATCTGGGGGCATCGGCGGGGCAAGGCGGTGGCAGGGAGCGGCTGGGCGGCTCGAGGCGACCTCGGGGAGGGCCGGGTCGTGGCCGGAGGAAGAGCGACGGCGCCGCTGGCGTCGGGTCGGGTCGGCGGGTCGGCAAGGGTGGGGAGGGTTTTGCGCGAGAGAGAGAGAGAGAGAGGGGGGACTATTCCGCAAAAAAACAAATTTTTTGTCCTTAATGAAAAAAATCAGATATTTTTCCTATTTATAGAAAATTCCCAATTTTCAAATATTCATAACTTAATCATACGAACTCCGAATATTGCGTTCCACATGTCCACGAACTCGTATCGACGAGCTCTACAACTTTCATGAAGGAAGTTTTCCCAAATTTTGAACGTATAAAAAGTCAACTTTGTTGACCCCCTAAAAACGTTCGTTTTCGAAAATAAAATCGTTCGAACTAATTCCACAACTTTTCCAAGCTTCGTACTCGCTCCTACTATCGTGAAATCATTTCTAAAAAAAACCACGGAATTTAATTTGGATTTTCCGGGGTATTACATGCACATATGGGACAGTCTACCTCTCGACATTCCCAAGGTTTCTGGGGTGTTAGTTATCCAAGACGAGCTTTGATTGGGGAGAATCGAAGGAAAGAAGTCTTCCGGGGTCCGACGGGTTCTGGGTATTTTCAGGCGGCTCAGACAGTGAACCTCGATAAGTAAGGGGCCTTTGGACATTAAGTGGATTTCTGATTTTGAGTACTGAGATTTATGAATTGGATCTTTGAAACTCTCTGCGATAGGTTTGCTGCGACCAAGCTCCTCCTCCGCTGACATGGCCGGCGACAGAGAGCAGCCCTTGAGTTTGGTAGAGTCACCGCTTGTGACGGGGATGGTGAGGCCGACAATCTAGAAGGTTAGGATTCGCGAGGTGAAGAGATCGATGACAGGGATGTGGGTGTTGGCGGAGATCGACAGTGATTTCAGGGATAGATTGGGGGGAAGTGGTTGGAGGAGTTGATTTGAAGGAGGGGTGGAGAGAGAGGATGAGGAGGGTGCCCTGAGAAAGAGTGTGGAGGGAGACCGGCCCAAACCTGCGATTTTCTCTGGTCGAATCTCGAATGCCACCAATACGCCGTCGTATTGACTTATTGAAATCCCCGGAAAGCTCCACAATTTCGCCTATGTGACCGCTTCTTTTTTTGCTCCGAGAATGGCGGTTACTAACACCACTACGCAGACGGTGGCCACAAACGACGCGGTGGAGGGGCTTGGTACTGGGCCCACCTAGAGCCCATTCTGGTTCATAACACCGACACCAGGCTACCCAAGGCCGTGAAGCTCTGGTGCACTCTCTGCGAGGCCGTTTTCTTGGCGTCGAACCCGTCGCGCACGGCGTCGGAGCACCTAAAGCGCAGGACTTGCCCCAATTTCAGCTCCGTTTCCAAACCCATTTCGTCTCCGTCGCCAATATCGACTTCTTTGCCCAACTCCGCTCCGCAGCCGCTGTCCCACCATTGCCGAAATTTTTGCTCTTTCGAGCCTGTTGGTGTTGCCGTGTTGGGCAGAGAACAGTTGAAGAGTAGAGATATATATTCATTTATGTATAATATAATTAATATTGTTTTGGTTAAAAAAATGGAAAAACATTCACAAGGGTATTATCGGAATTTTGCCCTTCTGTCTTCTGCCACGTCACAAATTGACGGAAATTTTGGATGGAGGATGAAGAACCGGACACGACTGATGAAAATTGGGAGTTCAGGGGTAATCTTGATGAAATTGGAAGTTCAGGAACTAAAATGAAGATTGAGTGAAAGTTCAGGTAGGTAAACTGGAATTAATCCAATATTAATATACTATATACTATAGAGAAACTCATCAAAATCAACCGACACAACTTTGTATTGAACCCTTAAAATTTGAATATTAACGGCAATTGCTCCCTAGATTAAGAATAGGCTACTACTAATCCACGTATTTGCTCCATTCAGAAGTATGTCTACTGATTGATAGTTTAATTTTGAGTATAAAGAATGACTTGTGAGCTGTGGTCTTATATTCTTAATTGGACAAAACAAATAGTTTACAAACATCGATCTTTTTTTTTTTTTTTTTGAATCAAAGGAAAATTTTATAAAATAGTCTCAATAGAGATGATTACAATCAAATCGTAACGCACCCAGAACATTTTCTGGAGCATTATCAAAACTAAAGGAACTAGTCCTAACCTCAAGCCAGAATGGCCATTACATACCCTTCCGCTGTCATTAATGTAGACAGACAAGAAGTTGTGGAGGTACCACGGTGGTACATAGAAATAGGTCCACTCATTAAACATTCGATGCTCACTTATTCTAAACAAGCCTATAGTACTATGCTCAAACATTAGAGAGTACATAGGCAATGTAAAATAGAACTTAATTTTTCTCCTTACCCATAGTAGTAGGGCAAGGAGGATAACTATGATAATTTGACTACCTCCGGGATCCCAAAGACGAAAATTTAGGGAGTCTGAACCCATATGCTTGTTCCACTTACAAGCCCAGGTCCAATAAACATCCACAGCTGCATTGGGCCCCCAAAATGTTCCAAACCCTAAAACGTTGGGCAACCATTTTGATCTGGGCACCCCAAAAAGGGATCTGGGCACCCAAACGAGTTTGGGAATCCGAACTGGAGCTGCTGCACCGGTGTTTGCAGCCACCATCGCCGCAACAACTTTCACACCTGCAGCTCGATGCGTCATTGGCTGTTGCCTTGGACGAACCTCCAATTTTTCCGCCACCAGCCGCCATGATCGCCCCTCTGGCTTCACCATTCTCAGCCTCCATCCCGAGCCCACGCAAAACCATTCGTCCTTCTCCGCTGCCTTCAGCACCAGGGCCAAACCATAGCCACCTCGTCTCCTAACAGTTGCATAGGCTATGATCCGATCCTCCGCCTCTGACGCCACATTGAGAATCGTACGCCGAACGCCACCATACTTTAGTCGCCCTCTGGGAGGCCGGATCCCACCCAGATTCTCAGTTGGTTCCCAACTTGAGAGGCCATCAATGGCTTCATGGCGAGGCACGATGGAACTCGAGGATACAGCCTCTTTGAGAGAGAAAATTGGTTGGAGACTCGTCAAAGAAAATTGACGTTGGAGGGCCGTAAGACGGCGAGAGGCAGAGATGCTACTGCTTAGTGATGGTGACAAACACCATTGATGGAGGCCCCAGCCATGACGACTAGGGTTAGCAAGGAGGCGGAGAGCCATTTTTAAAATGTTACAAACATCGATCTGATCACCTAGTCTGATAATTTTAATAATTAGATTTTTTATTTTATGAACAATAATATTTAAAGAATTGATTTGCTAATATGTACATGTGATATCCTTGAATATCGCATCAGCTATGTATTATTTTTTTAGGAGAATGAATTGAATTTATAGATTTAGGATATCAACGGCGATGGTGTTGGAGCGTCTAGATCTGCTCGTCCCAGATATGATTCAAGGTTGACCGGGTTTTGTGCAGTCGAGGGCGGTCGTTGTGTTGGCGGTGGTAAGACGACGTAGGTGGTTTTTGCCTTTTTGGAGGCTTGAGCTTGCTGGGATTGTCTGCTTCTACTTGGATTTGTGTGTTATTGGGCTTGGGTTTTAGCTTCGGCCCTATCAAATAATTACTTCTATTTTATACCATGCGAAGTTTGTCCGCTCTCTTTCCCTTTGGTAGTGACAGCTGGAGGCGAGGGTGCTTGGCTCGTAGTTGGATTTACTTTTTTAGTTTGACACGGTTTAATTTCGGAGAAATTCTTAGGTGGGATTTCCCCACCACGTGGCTTTAGGGGCCAACCAATAAGAAGAAAGAAAATGTTTTCTCTTTTTTGAAACTGCCCCTGCTCCCTAAAATGCAATACCCAAAACACCATCCCTGCTGGACAGTGATTGGTCCGCCCCACCACGTGACTTTAGGGTTGCCTCACGCAAGATTTTCTCTAATTTCGATACGAGGGTTTGAATTTCATTAAAAAGTACAATTGATGTATATTCAAGCGACAAGTGTATGTAAGTGTAGAGTTATGTGTGGAGAAATTAATTTGACGGGCCACCGTGGTATGTTTCTTTGTTATTCTACTA